>NC_064304.1:483500-508500 GCF_023373825.1 Bactrocera dorsalis
CCTGTATGTTAAGCGCTATTGGGCGCAACGGCAACCATAGCACGCTGTGAGCCGTAAAAGTTAGAAAGCAATGTGTTGTTGGTATTTGTTTTACTCTCGGCACATGTTAAGTTGGAGCGAATTCTTGGTAATGTGTATGAGTCATCAGGCAAGAATCGCAGTGCATCGCACCACTTTTGTTCATTTGTTTAGTACTGAGTTTATTAATGTACATACATATGTATGTATGTACATATGTACATATATGCATGTTCAATTTCTACAGATTTGATTAAGGGAAATAAAATTGCTCAAAACTGGAATGTTTTAATATTTAATTTATTTAGCCACTTCGAGTATTATTTATTTGATAAACTAGTCCCCATTGAAGTTCTAGTGTAGTTGTATAATATCACTTAATTGAATAGTCTAAAATTCGGTAAGCTTGAGACCACTTTTACTCTAAATAGTAAAGTTTATCTACCTTATTACCAAAGAATTTATTTTGAATAGGGAAATATTTGAAACTTCTGCACTAAAGATCCACTAAAGGCCTGTTTTTGGCACAAATACATTATACAAAAACACATCGAAAATTCACAGAATAACCTTTTTAAATGTAATATACAAGTAATTGCAACCAAGTTTAAGCACGTGATTAAAATGAAGAGTGATTTACTCAAAAATCTTTAAAATTGAGATCAAGTAAGTAAATGTTAAGTTTTAAATTGGTCAGAGTTGAAGAGTAGCATCAACATGTACTTACGAATAGAGATTTACATGTCTTAACCTGTTGCTACAGAGCACAATAGTTTTGTTCATTTAACAGTATTTTGTCATATAGTATATAAAGTTGAAATCAGTGTAACTATCTGTCTGTCCATCCGTCGGTACAAGCTGTACCTTGAGTACAGGTCCGAGACGATTTACCGCCCTAGTCAAATGCCCAATTGTCGCCCCTTCTGAGCTCATTTAACAACAAAATTTAGCAAATTTATAAATTTTAAAAATTATTCAAATCATTTTATTAAAAACGCAAAAACACACATTTTCCAAAAGTTTAACAGGATAATTAAAAAGATTATAGTTAGTCGTATAATAAACAGCTGTTAATAATAAATATTTTCGGTTGGAATGTGAAAACATGAACTAATATGACGAATAAATTAATATTATAATATTATTTGCTTTGAAATTAATTAAAAATACTATTGCATAACATACAAAAAAATGGAGGGATATCTTTAAATGAATCTAAGGTAATTTAATTTAATTAATTAATTTATATATAATACAAAAATCATATATAAAGCATTTTTGAAAATTATTTTATAGTTAATTTAAATAAACTAAATAAATAAAATATGTAAAAAATTGAGCCAAAATATCGTCCTAGGATGGATGGGCCAGCGCTGCATGAGTAAAAAATAAGATAAAATGTAGAAAGTGTCATAACTAAGCCACAAATTAATACATAAAACTTTGATTTAGTACAATAAAACGAATTTCCTGCTCTGGGCTTTAAATATATATGTATAAAGGATAATTCATTTCGAAGTTCCGAGATCACTTTGGTTCAAATACATTCATTCATGTAATAACAAAACATAACATATGCCTATTAGAAAGATTTACGAACTTTCGACTTTATACCGCATATATCTGCAAATACTCGTATGTGAGTTGTCTTAGTAAAAAAATCGGGTCTTTTCTTTCGTGTGAAAACTAGCCTAACTAATATCAAAATTTTCAAGCATCTGATTGACTTTACTCCTTATACATATGTATGTACATATATTGGTCAATATGTAAGATAGTTTACCAAAATTAACTAAACGTATAGAATAATATTGAATGTACTATAGTATATAATATATGTACTTGCATACAGTTATATAATGATTTGCATTATCCTAACAAAACTCAGTGTGTGATTTATTTATTTACATATAAAATTGCCGGAATACGTATGTAAATATATGAGCAACAAGCCCAGCCCTTTCTTTGTCCCAAATATACACGTTAGATTTTAGAGTAGATTTTCGACTTTCTTTAAAATGTGTCGCATTTGAATGAAGTTAAGTACACAAATTTATTTAAAAATTATGAACTGAGATTAATGTCTTAGCACTGAATATGAATGGAGTTGGTCTATATTTTGGTTCAAACCAAGACGTCATTTCGTTGACGTTTTCCACATCAACTCGTTTAATCAAAATGTGTTGCTAAGCGCATAACTTAAGAACGCCTGGACCAATTTGGCCAATTCTTTTTTTTAAATGTTCGTTGAAGTTCAAAGATGGTTTTTGCGGCGAATCGAGTATTTGCCGGAAAACCCCTAAAAAAGCCCTTTTCTTTTTCCCATACAAACGTTATATAAAAATTAATGTTTTTTGTTAGTAACGCTAAGAGAACGGCTGAACCAATCTTGATAAAGTGTTCAGAGGTTGTTTGTTGTGGATCGGGGAAGGTTTGGAAATAAATACTTTTCATGAGGACAATTCCAAAAAGTAACTTTTTTCCATACAAATTTTTTTCAATTTTGTTTGTTTTGTTTTTCAATATTTTGATTTGTAAATTATTTGAATCATTCAATTTCGGTCGCTTGGTTTTTTATTCCGGCTATTCAAAGGAAGAATTATTGAAAATTATTCGGTGAAAACTTCAATCAGCAAGCGATCGTAACGATGTCACAACACGACTTTTCAAACAACAGCTGCGATGTTTGATGGGCTTTATCTTGAAGCAACGTATGGTATACATATGTATGTACTCGTATATGGTGCTGTTAGATGCTGGTTGTATTCTGTTGAGTAGCAAAAAAGAGGTTTGCGGCACAAAAACATTCTTCTTTGGATACGGATGGTGGTTACACCAGATCAAATTGATGAAATAATTTCAGCGGAAATTCCTGATCCAGAGATAAATCCAGAATTATACGAAGTAGTGAAAACTAATATGGTTCATGGACTTTGCGGACATTACAATCGCAATTTTTTCTGACAATAATTTCGGAAACGCAAACTAGAAATGATGGATATCCACTGTGTACATTGCTGATGACATTTTATATTGTATTCGCTAAGAATTGGAAATGGGCAAAACTCGGTTGATATTTCCTGTGGTTTGATATCAATTTGTCAATTCACTTCAACGGAAAATGAACTCATCACGAATGTTTATCCGAACATTGGCCAAATTGCCAAAAATACCGATGTCAATGACTTAAACTAGAAGATTCAAATTCAAATTCCGGGAGGTTAGCGTCTTGACAAGGAAGACGAAGCCGTGAATTATCCAGTGGAATTTCCAAATTCATTGGAGAGGCTTGGTATGCCGCATCCTCATTTGCGTCCCAAAGTTGGTTTTGTCATTATGTTTCACAATCTTCATGCGTCGAAACTGTGCAGTGGAACCCGACTGATTATGAAGCAGTTATCGAATACAAGAAACAGCCATTTCAGTTCAAACGTATTCAGTTTCTGGGGAAAATTGCATTTGCGATGACAATTAACAGGACACAAGCATAGTCCCTAGAAGAGTGTGGGATAAATCTGGAAATGCTATGTTTTTCACCCGGCCAGATATATAGTATGTATGTGGCGTGTTGACGAGTTGGAAACCCATCTTCTCTGTACATTTACACACTAAAACAGAAACCAAAAAATGTTGTTTATCAAGCTGCGCTACATTAAAAAATGTAGAAAAAACGCAAATAAATGATGTTTAACACAATATACATAAATAAAATATATTCAACTTTCTTTTCATTTCAAAACACATAATTTCACACAGGACAACGGTTGCGGGGTCAGCTAGTATATAATAAATACATACATCATCTTTTCCACAAATCAACGTTTACAATTTTTTCTAATATTGCGTATATTTATTAAATATTGTATAATAAATATGTTTTAAAATATTACTCTTAGAATTTGCAATTCATCGGTACGGCTGTTAGTAATAAAGCGTGAAGAACACCCAACTTTCCTTGAATTTCTTATCGCATTGGAATTATTTGTACATACTGTGTATGCGTACTTTACTATAAATGCCGTAATGTTGATAAGCTTATGGCAGCGATACATTTCTGTAAATACCTACATATGTATATATTATATATACTTTTCTATACATACATATGTAAGCATATAAAACGTATTGGCGATAAGCACCCCCTAGTTAGTTTTTTGAAACAATTATTTTATTTTTAAGACAAAGAACGGACTTCTTTATAGGAGGCTGTAAATTTTCGGTATTCACGCTTGTGAAATGACATGAGAACGTTCTAATGAGCGGACACGGACACTGTTTTCCTAATATTTCGTTCAAATTATCTCTGATAAAGAGACAATATTTCGTAAAATTTGTCAGAAAAAATGGTTGGTTAAATTTGAGCTTTTTTTTAGTGCCTCTATGGTACTATTTTGCAAAGCTTTGTCCTTATATATTAAATGATTTTTGATTTGTATACTGAAAAGTGAAAGTTTCTATTGGAATTTAAAATTGTGTTATATGGGAAGTGGGCGTAGTAGTTTATAGTCCGATTTAACCCATTTTCACGCTGTAACATAGAAATATCAGAGTAATGTCACGTACCACATTTGCTTGAAATCGGCGGGGCGAGTCTCGACGTATATACATACATATGTAATATCACCTAAAAGTAGGCAATGTCACGCCCATCGTCAAATTTGGACATAGTTTCCTTTAAAGCTCTCCCATACTATCTCGAGGTTCACTTTTAATGTCTCTTTCGTATTGATTTATTGATTTAACAGTACTGTTATATGGGGAGTGATCGATTTTACCATCCGATTTCATCCATTTTCACGTTGTCGGTAGGAGTTCTTATAATATTTACGCTAGGCGAATTTGGTTTTTGGAGTGGTTTAAGCTTTTTCAAAAAAATGTTTTTCTTGCTTCAGCAATTTCCTGTGCCAAATCATAATTAGATATCTTAATTTAGTGCTTAGTTATGACCCTTTATACCTTTTTGGGAAATTGGGTTTTAAAGGCGTTGAAGTGTTTCGATTAATAAAATCATCCATAGACACCTAGGTGCATGTGTTCGAAGAGTTCTTGCCAGATTTCGACGATTTTTGGATGATATGATAGAAAACATGTTGATTCGATTAAAAAGGCTTGATTGTAGTAAAAGTAGGCAGGTATAAAATCTTAAATGTAAATTAAAGCAAGTAAGGAAGGGCTAAGTTCGGGTGTCACCGAACATTTTATACTCTCGCATGATAAAGTGATAATCGTAATTTATATATTTTTTTATTTTGCTGTAAAATTAATTAGATTAGTAGTTCCTGAGATATGGTTTTTGGTCCATAAGAGGGCGACGCCACGCCCATTTTCAATTTTTAAAAAAAGCCTGGGTGCAGCTTTCTTCTGCCATTTCTTCCGTAAAATTTAGTGTTTCTGACGTTTTTTGTTAGTCGGTTAACGCACTTTTAGTGATTTTCAACATAACATTTGTATGGGAGGTGGGCGTAGTTATTATCCGATTTCTTCCATTTTTTAACTGTATATGGAAATGCCTGAAGGAAACGACTCTATAGAGTTTGGTTGACATATGTAGCTATAGTAGTTTCCAAGATATGTACAAAAAACTTAGGAGGGGGTGGGGCCACTCACTAATGCGATCTTTTGTGCCAAATTTCACTTTAATATCTTTATTTATGGCTTAGTTATGACACTTTATAGGTTTTCGGTTTTCGCTATTTTGTGGGCGTGGCAGTGAGCCGATTTTGCCCATCTTCGAACTTAACCTTCTTATGGAGCCAAGAAATACGTGTACCAAGTTTCATCATGATATCTCAATTTTTACTCAAGTTACAGCTTGCACGGACGGACGGACGGACAGACAGACATCCGGATTTCAACTCTACTCGTCACCCTGATCACTTTGGTATATGTAACCCTATATCTGACCATTTTAGTTTTAGGACTTACAAACAACCGTTATGTGAACAAAACTATAATACTCTCCTTAGCAACTTTGTTGCGAGAGTAAGTATAAAAATTACACATTTGTAAACGTTTTAAGCCAACAAATATCTTGCTATTCATGACATTACAACAGCAGCACTCAGCAAAAGCAAATATCGCTCATTTGCTGCAAGACCGGCATAATTCAAAAAACGTGATTTTTGAGTTAATGCTGCAGAATTGTTCGTTATATCATACTTTATGTTGAGTGAAAAATTCATATGAATACCTTTTATATGCTCCGCTTGAGAAGAGGTGTAAGGTTGGAGTCACCGTGTAAGGTTGTAGTAAGTTGAAAACTTTAAACGCGTTTTCTGGCGAATCGATTTTTTTGACTTATGCCGGTCTTGCAGCAAATGAGCGATATGATATAGAACTTACATATTGTATATAGCATATGCATATGAACTATGTATGTACATATGTATGTTATTTTGGCAAAATTTGTTTGACCTAATCATTTTCACTCGTAACAACTGCGTATTTGGATTGTAAACTCTAGAGAATTATATTGTACATACATACATACATATATGTATATGTATGTATGTATCTACATACTTAAGCATTCAGTATCACTCATACGCCATGTTGGGTTTTTCGCTTGCTCATTTGAGTTGAAGTGAATTGACTGCACCAAAAAGCGAAAAGTGTTCTTTTCGTAAATTAGCTGAAATGAGAGAAGCAGAAATGGCAAGGGCACAATTGCCAGAGCAAATGATTACACTCAAATATACGACTTGATTGCTAAATTGCCGATATTGCCAATAGCACGACCGCTCTTTTCCACTCGGCTCTTATCGCGTTCGTGCACTTGCGTAAGCTGTTCGTACTGTCGTGTGTCGTTTAGTTAGCTCATTGTCAACATTTCACATAAAAACGAAATTTTATAACGATGACGCATTCAGTCAATTCCAATGCGTTGAAGGTATCAGTGTTAATTTATTAAATATGAGATCGGGGTTGCCGCTATAGTAACAGAAACTACGCAAATACGGCTTTTCAACAGATTGCCTAAAAGGAATAGTTGAACTTTAGACAATAATTGATTTTTACAAAAATAAAACATTGAGTGAAATAATTTGACAAGTGAAAATGTGATTCGCGTGCTTTTAATACAGTAAAAGAAAAAATAAATAAATAAATATACATATGTACATACATACATACATATGTATATTAAGCATTTTCTTTAAGACTGCACAACCCAAACGACGACCGAATACTGGTTCGCTGAATTTGTTTCTGCGCAACCAAAAGATAACTAAACTCAACAAAACGGATAAGCGAAAATAACAAGCACAAAAACGGCGGCAACAATAACATCACCTATGAAATCAACGTGTTAATATTTATTTATAAAACGTTTTCGCCAGAAATTGTATTTGAGTCATCTGTTTGTTTAGCAGAGTGCGCCAACACAGTATCACTACATTTATAGGCGGGCCTGAATAATTCTCTTAGTGCGCGTAAATTTACATACTAACATATGTATGTATGTATTGACTTATAAACCGTCTAAAA
Source organism: Bactrocera dorsalis (assembly GCF_023373825.1). Taxonomy (NCBI): domain Eukaryota; kingdom Metazoa; phylum Arthropoda; class Insecta; order Diptera; family Tephritidae; genus Bactrocera; species Bactrocera dorsalis. The sequence goes on from NC_064304.1 coordinate 491,004, forward strand.
AACATATCTGCAACAGTTTTGTGTATGTTTCCGGACACGTTTCATCGAACGTTTGATTAACAGAATTAAAAAAAAAATTATTGATAGCACTTTACAAATTTTAACCGCCGCGTAGTAAAAGAGCTTGGAAAACTTAATTGGAATTTGAAGAATTCAAATTGTTAATAGCAAAAATGACGCTGGACAACTACAATATTTTCAGTGAAGACTATATGAGCCTGCCATTTAGTACGGCGCTCTCACCATTGCCAAAAGTATGTATTGAACCACCTTAACAACTTTCAATTAACATAAGTTTAAATATGTAACTTATAAAAAAATAAATAATCATATACATAACTAAAAGAATTTATTATATATTATCGCTTGGCATATGTATGTATTTACATATATACATATATGTATATAGAAATATTTATTAAATACAGAACACAAAGTTTTAAAGATAACTGAGCAAACCTTTGGTTCAGTTTTCTATAAGCAATCATAATATAAAAACTTTGTATTTTCATTTTAAACAATAACTACAGTAGGAAAATTTGTTTAAAATACATATGTATATATAGCAAAACTTAGAAGCTATGAAGATAGTGGTTAAACTTGTTAATGAGGGATCCACAAACTCTCTTTTACGAAATCAATATGATAACTTTCTTGCTGCTTTTACTTGTAAATTTATGGAATCGAACAGCTTTTGTCTCAGATTTTATCTGGTCTTGTTTCCACAAGGGTTGGGTTTATTAAGGAAACTGATACCATGGCACGCCAAATGTGAAACATAACTAGATATTCTTCAATGGCAACATATTTTTCAAATATCGAAAAGAATGTAAGAAATCCGAATATACGTAGTATGTATGTATAGTATATTTTTTACATACTCAGTTTACCACAATTTTTGAATATGCCATATGGATATGTGTACGTTTACCAAAATAACAACTTTAAATGTAGAAAACTCGTTTCCACGAAAACCAATCACCAGTTTTAATTTCTTAAAAACATACCACAAAAAATAATATTTGCGCAACCACTATGTTACTGTGTATTACTTATCGCATTCGCTTATCAATGTATTCCCGTCGCCACAGCCCATGCTACATCACATATTCGTATCAACACTTCGAGGGTGTATATATGTATGTACATAGTACAGTATAATAATATAAAATAAATAAAAAAAAGCATTGCCCAGTTCCAAGCGCAAAAAGTTAAACAAAATTGCGGAGTTTCAGTCAGCAAGGGTAGCAATGAAACAAACTTTACATATCTATGTATGGTTCATGTAACAGTATTTGGTTTTCGAAAAATATACCAAAAAATTTTACCGTCCCCACTTATAAATTGGAATTACCATTAATGTCTTAAGTAGAATTCACGTATGTACATATGTATATCTAACATTTAATCATTTTACAGACTTTTCCGCTCGCAAAATGGCAATTGCAGGTATACTCATGCACAAATATGGTATTGAATGTACCTATACATACGTTTGCATGTAGATAGCCCACTAAGCGTCGATATCTTTCTTTTTCGTACGTATGCGCATACTTGGATATACATACATATCGCGCTTGTTACGTTAAAGTGTAACAACTCAAAATTTGAACATTTTCAGTAGAGACGAAAAACTGTTTCCGTAAATATTAATAATATATATTACAAAGAAAAAACAATGTAATTGCACGTAAATATCATTAAAAATAATATAAGCGTTGTTACATTTTTATTTGTTTAGTATTTGCACGAAAGTAACAAATTTTTGAGTTATTACTCTTTTCCTGAAATTTTTTTATATATGTACATAGAGGTATTATTTTGAGTTGACTCTGTGTAAACAAGTAACAAGTGCGATATGTATAAATACAGTACCAGCTCATTTCTTAACTAACGCTTTAATGTCATTTAAAACCTCACAAAACCAGCTGCCACGAGTCAAAGTCCACCTGAAATTCATGCATACATACATGCATATATATTTTAAATAAATTAGTATTCATAATTTGGAGATATCAAATTTTCTTACATCAAAGTCACACCTAAATAACCACTTGCAATTGAAATAAGCATATTATTTAAAATAAGGCTAACATATAAACCTCAATTATTACGAGTAGTACAAAACCTCACTTAATTGTGTTAGAATAATTTTTGAACTGTATGATATGTGAGTTCCCTTATACAATTTTGATCGTTTTTATTCACTATTTTAATATTTTGGGCGATAAAGCTCTACAAAAGGTACAAGTCGTTTCCACGTCGTATCATAAGACCATTAATATATTAAGTACCTGCTGGAGTATCTGCATCTCCATTGTTTAGCAACATTGTCCTCTAAATTGTACATGCTGCTTTCTGACATAAAAAAGAAACTGCAGCTCTGCAGCGTCCTTGCCTCTTTATTTTGACACGATTTTTGAAATACTAATTCGATCAGATTAATACTGATAATTAAACAGTTAATTGATGTGAAACGAAAAATTAAAATAATGGCTATTTCGTATCGAATGCATTCCAACTATCAAGCACCAAATGAGCGAAAGATGAAGGGACAATTGAATGGCTTTCTAATTATGTTTGCTTCAGATTCAGATATTATTTTCATTAATTTGAGGAGGCATTTTGTTTATACTGTATGCGATCTCATATACTGAAATTATGCACAACTCTTCATTTCCATACTGATCATGGTTATCAACAATGTAGTAGAAATGAGTTTCACTTTGTATTTTGGAGCAACTGACGATTAAGCTGTTATCAATAATGAGGAATTTCTGAACCTCAGCTAAAATGCAATTCAGTTGTAAGCCGTAATAGAGGCTTTAGTGGGCACTAAAATAAACCTTGCAGCGTTTTCGCACTTGCAAAATGACCATCTGATCATTGGTCCTTAGTTCGTCGTTTGTGTAAACTTTGCGGTTCTATTTGAAATAAACGAAAATTTTAAAACAAGTTACAAGCGCTTTCTAAACGAATATCAGACAAAGTTGCATACATATGTAGGCATGTATGTAAGTTTGTAAATATAAAAGGCGTTTAGCATAAATTTTGCTTCCATAAATTTAAAACGTTTTAACGTTAATGAATATATAGTACAATGATACAAACTATGTATGCATGCATATATGTAGATAAACAAAAAATTAGGAAATCCAACTTAATTTTCTTAATTCCCCTATTATTATGAATTTTCTTTATCGAATTTCTCACTCATAGATGTTTTGTTAAATACAACAAAGATTTTGTTTTTGTGTGTTGCTTAAATTATTAATTGTAAAAGCAGGTAAGGAAGAAATAAGTACGGTTGTAATCGAAGATTTTATACTCTTGCAACTTCAAGGTCGGCTAGTGTTAGAAAAACTTTATACTAAACTAGAAAAAGTTTTCTTTACCATCTCTCTTGTGGAATGTAATACTTGTGGCGCAGTGGCAATGATCCGATTCCGCCCATCTGCAATATGAGAAACAATTTTCAGCACAATATTTCAATTTTTGCTCAAGTTAACGATTGCCCAGACAAACGGATGGAGGGACAGAAGGTCAACTCTTCTCGTCATTCTCACCATTTATACAAAATGTATCTCGACTAGTTTTAGGTGATACAAATAACCGTTATGTGAACAAAACTATTATACTCTGTAGAATCACGTTGCAAGGGTATAAAAATAACAATTTTCGGGAAAAGAATTCAAGTCTTTGAATCGAAATCAAATTCATTTGAATTGAATAAGTTAGAATATCACAAACAATCAATAAAGAAAGCAAACTTCGAAATTTCCTTGAAAAGGACATCAGCATTATAACATTGATTTACAGTATGTAAAAGGCCATTGTATTCAGTTTAAAAAAGTTGAGTATGAGCGACGACGCCTCTTTCTGCGCAAAGGGGTTCTCTTAAGTTGTAGGAAAAGTGAAAATAACTTTTACTGTCGATTCAGGCGATTGCTACTGCTTTTGAAGTCGCTGGCGTACTGGCCAGGAATTCCTTCAATGGCATGCCTTGTTAAGATTCCAAGTGCAGATGTATGCTCATATATAGCACCATTTGTATAAATGTATGTTTGCGTATGCATTTATGCAACGCAATGTTGTGTGGGAGAATGTCGGCGCCGGTTCGTTGGTGTATGTAGGGTGTGGCTTTTGCTTGGTTTCCGATTCTCCTGTTTTCCATATACATATATATGTATATATGCAGAAATTTAGTCTTTGGGTTTTTATTGTTGTTTGCATTGCATTCGTGCGTCGCGCCCAAGAACGTATGAATAACTTAAATCATTGTGTAGACGCGACAATGACATCCTTGTCTGGGGTTCATCGTATTTCGCCGTTCGAAACTCCACGTAAAACAATAATGTCCTGTACAATGTCCACGATTGCAATTTTGATCTAAAAGAAAAATTTCAAAAAGATGATTACTCTGTAGAAAAGTCGCGATACCGAATATCTTCAAAACTCTTCCGTTAAGAGTGGAAACTGTTTGGAAAAACACCATTCTGAGCTGTAGCGTACTTCACTTTATTCTCTTTCTACAAAAAAATGCTGTAACGACTGTAAAACTTTGAATTTCGATTGCTAATTTTTCGAAAATTTTACACTGAGATCTCTCAAACTTCAGACAAGAATTACTAGTTTCAAAATGATGTGGCAGATTTGCAGCAGTTAAACCAAGATCTAAAGGCGATATTGCCACCAGTTAAAAAGATATTACCACCTGGAAAATTATAAATGAAATGTTCATATGAAATATAGCACATGTTTTCTACATTTTTTCTCTGTATATTTAAATCTATTCTTATTTTTTCAAAACAAAATTGACATAATAAACAAATACATATGTTATTTGGTTTCATGTGTTTCTGATTTTTGTAGTGTAAAATTGAAATAAAGTTTTAAAAAAGAATTAGAAATAAACGAGAGCAAATTTATAAAACTATTGATAGTTTCATGAACTGTAGGCTCAAATATATCCAAAATCGATCTTATACCTGGGCAACATAAAGATTTGTTTTCGTTTATTTGTAGATGGAGGACTATCACCGGAAAAGCACTTGAATACAATTATTCACATTTCCATGAATAACGATAAAAGTTATTTCCATTAGTCAACGGTTTTAGTTGAAAACTATACATGACATTATTATTATAAAAGTTAATGCAAATCTGTAATCACCTATTATGTACATATGTACATACATAGATGTTGTTTCCTTTTTTCAAAGTATTTTTCATTTTATGCATATTATGGTTGATTTATGTTATAGTTGGTTGAATTTCTCTCATTGCCTAGGGGGTTAAGTGGGTTTCAGAGGTGCAAAAAGAGGATTTTCACTATTATTTTTAATATATTAGATTTAGTTTGTACTTTTTCACATTACACATACACATGCGCATACTAATTTGTAAGGGCTGGTTCAAAGAAGCGGTCGATACTTGTTTGTTTATTTTCTTTTGTGTAATAGCTCCTGACAATTTTCATGAGCATATTAATAGGATTAGGTGATATCCGATTTGCAGCATTATTGTTCTATACCACTTTATCAAGGTATTGATGCATTCAACTGCTTCCAAAAAACTAACTTTCTGTTGTTGCATATTCTCTTTGATAACTGGTTCTTCAACTTCGTTGTCAGACACTTCGAAATCTGCGTCATCTTCTGTATTTTATTTTGTATTTTATTATTCTGATTTAGCATATTTCAATGGGTTTTCAAACCCTTTGAACCAACGGGGGATGCGGATTTACCAATTATCAATGATTTCAACTTATGGCGGTATTCTGGTCTAGAAATATAAAAAAATCGATTTTTATATTTTCAAAGTTTAACTATTCAAGAATATGTGTATAGTTCAGCCGGAACTAATCGAACAAAAGACATTAGGGAAACTTTAAACGCGTTTTTCTCAAAACTGATTTTTTCGGAACGATACCCACGATTTCTTAGGTTCTACTGGACCGATTTACTTGAAATTTTTATAGAGTCTTCTTTATAGGCTTGTCTATGGTTTTTATTTTTATTATTTTTAAATAATTCGAAATAGTCAGAAAAAGTGATCCAAAAAAACTTTTTTTCAGGCAGTCGCCATTTTGTGGAAAAATTTTTTTTTCGGTTTCAGATAACTAGGAGGGTTGAAATCATGGGTATGGTCATGTGGAAATTTTTTGAGAGCCCCCACTTCGTCAGCTCATAATTTTTGAAATTTTTTCCTTTTTTAGTTTTTAATTTTTTTCTGTACTCTTCTAAAATTAACAAATAACTAATAAAAAAATGGATAGTAAAAATATTAATTGCCTTTTTTTACGACACTTTAAAAATTACCAGAAATTTATGCTTCTAAACCAGAATACCCCCTTATGCGAACCATATGCGCTCGCACACAACATAAATGTGATTCTATAATTAAGTATTTTTCGTCCAGGTGCCGTCTTTTTGCAAATTTAATCTGATTTCCAATGATTTTTTCTGCTTTGTTGACATTTTTTAATACACTAACTGTAACCAATTCACAAGTTCAAAGGCTCATGTGAAATAATTTATATTCATACCTCGCGACACAGACAATAATCTTTTTAAATAGAAATTCGGGGAGTACATAGCAATTATTTTTCTTGCCAAACAAATAGTTGGGTTTGAAAAAAATAGATATGTTAAAAAAAATAACCAAAAGTTAACTATTTAAGTTAACTTTTTAGAGCGGTACGTGAACTAAACTGAATTTTTATATTTCTCGCGAGTTAACTTTTGTGCGATTCTACTGTACAGTCATATTATGTTTTGTGTAGGTGCTAGAGTTGCCGAAGTTGTTCAGACAGTCATTTATTTGCGCTGCACTCAAAACACTTCAAGTCTTACTTCATGCGCTTGAAATGGGGAACATTTTCACATTTCCCCATAAATGGTAAAAGTAAAAAATTTACAAACGCTGTAAACTACAACATCTGTATTGGCAGTATATTGATTAACATGCTTTGCTATCACGTTATGTTTAACAGTAATTGGTTGAGTTAGTCGGCATTGTATATAAGTTTTTTACGAACTTTTTTTTATCCTCTTGCAATCGAACAATCGTAACTTGACTTTATACATGCATATATTCCTTGGTCAAACAGTGAAAATGGTATTGTAGGTGGGCGTAAACGGGCCACTCCCCCGTCCCAGTTTTCTGCAATATATGCGATATAAAGTCTACATACATATGTATATGTATTGCTGTATTGCTGATGGTATGTGAGTTACCTTAATGATGCAGCATGTTTTTCTGTTAATAATGTGGGGCAGTCTTCTTTCTGCTATATGGTGCAGACGAATAGTTCAGGGAATTAAGAGACAGCGCTACGCTGTCTAGGTCAAGTTGTCCGAATGAATGAAAACACTTAAACACACGGGGGTAAACAGAGGAAGACTCCCCCTCCGTTGGAAAGACCAGGTGGAGAAGAACCTAGCTACACTTAGAATATCCAATTGGCACCAAACACCGAAAAAGAAAAACTCTGCTGTAACCGCGTAAGCGGAACTAAAGATAATGTAGTGCCAAAAATAAATAAAAACAGGTCAATACTTCCCTTATACCCCATATACCTAATATACAATTTTCAAACTTCCGGTTAGTTTTACTATACCTATATATCTGTCAGCAAGTAAACTATTTTCGCAAAATTAACTGAACGTATAATATTGGATATGCTATAGTTTAATGCAAACTCCCATATACTACATATCGTCACCTAAAATGAAAATAACATAACGACATTTTCGGAAATTTATATGGGAATGAATGAAACACGATATAAAAGCGAACATGAGTGAAACAAAATTTAAATTTTGGTTAAAAGTGGGTTATATCCTTAAATTATTAGACTTATGTATGTACTTATATGTAATTTGTAGTGGTGAATCGTAATCATAATAAAACACTCAATTTCGAATTTTTTGATCATACGTTGTTTTGCATTTTAGGTAACGATATAATGATTTGGTTTGTTATTATTTATTTATAAATTGCTGGAAAATATGTGATCGAGTCTACCTGAACAATTTCAAAGGCTAATGCAATAAGCCCAGATTTCCGATGCTCCAAATATACCCTATAAAGTGATTTCGGATTTTTCAGGTGTGTTTAAACTGAATCTAACCACAATATGTGATATTTGAATGAAATTATGAGGACAGGTTTTTCAAAAATACCTCTTATCAGTAATAAAATATAGAAATAGAACTAAGTTATTGTATGACCTAATTAATAAAATATGATATTTGAGTGGAATCCATTTTTACTTTCGTAGAACCATGAATGTAGAATTAATTAAAAAAAAAATTTGTTAAATTTTGCCACACCTGAAAGTATTTCCCCGGCTTTGCTCCTTGCAAGTTGCGAGTTTAAAATGTTGGGTTACACCCGAACATTATTGCTGAAAATTAATATTAAGATCAACTACAACTGATCAGCTGACTCTTTTCCAAACAAGCAACAGGCATAAACATTGGGTGCCGCTATCATATGAGACGCCAGGACGCTAGAAATAGCTACACACATACAAATGTATACGTATAAATCCCGAACGGTTTTAACCACCAATAAGAATTACATAAGTATATTTACTGTTGTATAATATTCTTTCCAACGAAATTAAATGCCATTATTGTTTTATTTTATCTATGACATATTACTTGCGCGGCAAAGTGAATAAGTAAACACATTTTACTAAAAGTTTTGCTGAATACAAATTTGATATATTTTCTTTTTCTGAAAAATAGAAATACTTTTGAGCTAAGTGAATATATTATTTTCGCTATGATATAATTATTTTTTGCGAGTGCATGTTTTACTTGGAGAAACTAGTGCTATTTTTGTGAGTATCAATTTTGATACTTCAGGCATTCCGCCCTACATAAAACCCACCTACTAATTCTTTAGCTATAAAAACTTTTTGAACTTCCGATTCATTATTTTTCTGCTTTATGTAGATATCCAAGTCACTCGAAAAATAAAAGGGGAAGACCCAGTACCAACACACTCGACAAGACACTACAGTCTAAAAGACCCCGGACAGGTGTACAAGTACTATCCTCTACTGACGTGCGTTGCGATTGTGTTGGTCATGAAAAAATATTTATGATTCTAGAAATATGTGTAAATTTAATAATTGTAGGAAACTTGCCTCCTGGTTCTGTAAAAAGTGTAAAGTGTCGTTATGCGATAATAAAAACAACCAATGTTTCGCGCTATTTAATGCATAGGTATATCTGATTTCTTTATGGCGTTAATGCCTGAAGTATCAAAATTGATACCTGTTTTTTTCTAAATAAATATGTAAAATAAATATTGTGATTTGTTTAGCTATTTTTCCTTTCATCTAGACCCTCAAGCAAATACATTAACATTAAAAATAAATCACTTTCGAAAATCAGGCTACTAAGGGTTAAAAATCTTTCATATTTACATTTCCCACTTGTTCAAAGTATACAATTGAAATGAAGGTGACTAATAATTGACCCACTCCCCAATCAGATGGCATTTCAGATTTGAATAATATTCAACTAATTCGATTTGATTGTTATTACCCAAATAACGACATATATTCATTCTTGCAATGTAATTTTTCATAAGATACTTATTCATCAAGGTAAATCTGAATTTATAACAAATAAGTTATTTACTTAAATATTTTATGAAAATACAAATATGTACATACACCCATACATATGTATGTATGTGTTTGTTTACCCTGAAATGTAATGTACAAATAAGTATATTATAAAAATTGCAAATACCTAAATTTTAAAGGTAATGAATAATTCAATTTAAAAATACTAATTGTAGAGTCAATAAATTTAGTTTTACATTGTTATTTTTACGTTCTATCGTCCTCGAACACGCACCATCAGAGAAATAGTTAAAATTTGACATCAAAATAACATAAAGAGCGAAGCACCTGTTTGAGGCAATGAAAAATACTAATATGACATTCTATATCTATTTATATACATACATACATATGTACATACTCTAAATTTAAGTTATTTTGTTTGATTTGTGGTACGAATATGTATTAGGGTAAAAATGTTCACTTGAGTAAATGTGCTCATTGAAAACCTATAAAGAAAATATACCGCAGAATAAAACCAAACAGGATTTATGAATAGCAATAACGAATGGCAAGGAAATTTACTATTATGACAATGCACAAATATACAAAACATGAAGAAGCTGATGCTGAATTTATTATAATATATACAATTTAAAAAGTAAACACAGTAAAAGTGCAAAATAAAGCACACACTAATAGTGGGTATAAAACTAAAAATAGAGTAATAATATTTTTCCTGACTTCTACTCTCGTCTGTGTTGTGAGATGTGTTATACACATACATATTTCCTTGAGGGATGCTCTTGCCGTTGGGTTCTTCGATTTATAATGGTCTAAAACGAGTCCACAACATTTGCTTTCAACAAACCCTCGCCCACCCGTTCCATTACAATTATATGCACTACGACCAGAAAACTTAGAAAAAGAAAGAAAGAAAGAAGTTCTTCTACGCTCTCTGCTACAACTAGGCATATGCCGCTGCTCTTTGGCTCTCTGAATCGGCTGATCAAGTAACGAAAGAGCAATTGTGGCGATTGCCAATGCTGCAACGTTATCCACCGTCCCCACTTTTTTAAGCTTACACTCACTAAATGCCATACGTTTTTACAAATATTTTTACACGGAGATGTACATATTATATACATACATACATATGTACATATATCTCTATGGCATCGACGTTTTTGTGTGGGTTTCGGTGGACCACATTTGAATTCGCAAGTTGAGTCAATACTCACACTCATTGCTCTTTGATCCACATTCGCTTGCTACAATGGGCAAATATTTGTATTTTGTGCATGTGTGCAAAAATTTATATAAATAATAATATACACATACATACAATGTAGATAGTCAATTGTTCGCCATGGTATTGGTGGATGTATTTTAAATTCTTTAATTTAAAAATTTCCTCTTCGCAAATAGTGAGAAGAAAATTAAAAATTAGTTTAATACGAATATCGATCCCCTGAAGTGCCTGCCCGTTTGGCAGACTTATACGTGTCCGTTGCGTGTTTTATCTCACAAATATGTTCTAAATAATACATAAAAAATATATTAATTAACAAAAATTATTTAAAAAACGAATGCATAGCAGACTTCAGTGGGTTTTGAATTGAAAAAGGAAAGGAGGAGATCATCTTGCGTCCCATATAAAGAAAAATACATAAGATATATGGAAGCAGAGAAGGAAACAACATATACATATACGCAGAAAAATTGTCAAACGAACGTTTATAGTATTTTCAAATACACTTTACGAAACACAAAAACGAGTAACGACAAAATAAAATTTTTCCAACTTCAAACAACGATTATACGATTTTGTAAAAATAAAAGCACGAATTGAAAACTAACTCAGCAAAAGGAAGTCAATTGTGAAACAACGTTATATAATTAAATAAAAAATGCAAATACATGCATGAATGTATTATTTTGGAAATATAAACAACGTTGACAAATTACCTACAATACATTGCTGCTTACCAATAGCTAACGTGACTATTAATGAATAACGCATAGAGAAAGTTTAGATTTAAAATAATTTTATTTTAGCATCTCTAGAGGCCACATGGCTCAACAGGGTTAAGTGCATATAATATCTAATATAAATACTTTTACCTCGATTCTGACTAGTTAATACGTTATTATGTGTACGCTGATAATTTCGAACAACGCAATCAAGCATAATATTGAAAAGTTAAAAATCGAAACCGAATTATCAACGACAAGAAAAGCAAAAGCTGTCCTTATACACAGTGACGACTTTCGATGCCACTACGAACAGAGACTGCTCAATGTGCTCAAGAAATTTATTTTCAACCAAATTAAACCACCAGAAATATATATGGCCGTTTGACGAAAGGCAAACATAAGCAAAAAATATCATTACACAAAACTCGACCAGTTTATGATCCTGTACGAAACTATTTTAGAATACGTACATATATGCTATATACATACATATGTATGTATATTTATCGAACATACGAAACTCAAACTAAAAGTGGAAAAATTCGAACTCGACGAATGAATAACTAAATATAGTATAACTTAAGATAAACTAAAAAGTACTACTTCTATTATAAAGGTTCAAAAGTAAAATAAATAAAATTACTTGAAAAGAGAGATCATTAACCATATATTTGCTGATTTTACATTGCATACTTTATAGTTGTAAAAAAGACTTAAAATTAGTCATAAGAAGTTATTATATTAATATTATAAATTTAAATATTTCACACCGCAAGGGTATAGTGAAATGGTTTATTATGTTTAAGAATATAAGCACCCTTTATTTGTGGATGCAAAATATTTTAATATTTAAATGGGATAATCATGAAATCACATTTATATATTTATGCCACCCTCTATATAATACAATTAAAATAAAATAATAAAAGTCAATTTATAACTGTTAAGTAGAGTAATAAGTTTTAAATAAAACTTCTACAAAATTTCCTCATCGAACGGTGCAAGATAAAACTTATTTATGAGGCAATATAATTATCAGCAGTACTCAACTGGTACTAATGCGCAACGGCAATCAATGTATCAAAATGTACACAACAACTCGATGCAACCATTACATCAGCAGCGTTCGCACATTTTAAGCTTCGGACAACAACAACCAGAACGCCAACAACAGCAAAAACAACAGCGCCAGCAAAAATTAGATGATTTTCCGGATCCTCAGCAATTGCCAATGCCAACAATGTCACCACTGCAGCAATATTCCTCATATTCTTGGTACCAGCAATCGGCAACGCAACAACATCATCAACAAACAGCACCTCTACAACATCGGAAACATATTCATTTGCAGCAGCAACAAGACTTGGCTAGAACCCCTTATGCAACAAATTCTGCCGCTCTGCAACAACAGCATTACAACACAGCTGGCATAGCAATGAATGCTGAGACAAACAGCAATGCAACAATTTCAATACCGTCATCACACCAATGCACGCATGCTACAGATTACCTATCGCATGTAGAGAATAACCTAAACAATAACCATGGTTTTTACCATAAAAGTAATATGTTAAATAAAATAAGTAACACCAATCAACTTCAGCAGGACCAGTTACAGCCATCACAAACACCAAATGCTAATAATCGGCGTGCGCAGTTGCAACAACAACAGCAGCAACAGCAAAGACACTTAACTCATCAACAATGCACGCAATGCTTACAGCCCCAACAACAGTTTCAATTGCAATATGAACCACAACAACAACGAGTACGTCAAAGTGGTGGTAATTCTAGTAATGACAATAATGCGCCAAATAATCAGCAATTGTTAGAAAGAATTTTGATTGAAAAATCGCAACGGCAACTACTTCAAATACCTGAGGCAGTTACTAACAATTGCTCCTCCTTTCCTGTCAATTTGCCCTCAGCGCGCGGTAATAGTGACGAATGTAATATCAATGATGTGGATAGGAATATCGACTCCGTCAACACCGCTGCCGAATGTCGATTCTCGATGGATGCTTATGAAATCGCAAATTTTCTAGCTAATGAGCTTTTTATGCAGCAGGTAGATAGTTACATACTTACGTGGTATACACTCTTCATCACTCGAATACCACATTCTTCACCTCCAGATATTCCATTCATTGAAATGTTTTAGGATTTTCTTTAGATGTGCTATTCAAGGGGCATAGCAAAGCCAGGACAATTTAATTCAAATTGCATATTGTAACTATTATAAAAATACTTATTATTTTTAATAAGTTGACTAAACGTTTGAAGTGCAACACACAGATGTACATACATATGTAGGATGTGTGAAAATAATTTTATTTATTAATTGAACAAAATATAGATACTTAAACGGGGTTTATATATACAACAATGTATTTATATGTATAATAACGCGCTTGTACAAATATTAATTTGTAAAATGTGGATTTCACCATTACTACCATTGGAACATTCCAGCACTAAGAAAGTCATTAGATACGAAACAATATGAGAGTACATTTTAATAAGCGCATGCAATAAACGGTTGCGTTTTAACATTGCTCTGGCCAAAGTTGTTAAGGAGGTTTTTACGATTATGGACTTTTTACCGAAAATATTGGTAAAAATCTGCGATATAATTCAGAAAGAATATTTTCCCAAAAATAATGTGTGCTTCTGTCAAAAATGGGTGAAATCGGGTCAATACTTCCCCAAATGTACGGAGGATATACCAAAAATATATCGATCAATATGTAATTTATGACCTTCACTACCCCCAATATTCCCGATCCTGTATTTCTTTCTTTCAACATAGCATTAAACTGTTTATTTTGATAAAAATTTATGATATTTTTAAGAAATTAAGTGAACAAATTTCTTAAAAATAGTGTGAATTAACAGAGGTTAACTGATTAAATCTGTTTGACTTTTTCCTAAAAGTTTCTGTCTTTGAATTTATATAATACTAGCTGACCCGGCGAACTTCGCCCCGCCCAATTTTTATTTTTTTTTTGGAAGTCATAGACTCGTATAACTTTACCACAAATAATATAAACTTCAAACAACGCATTTTCATTTAATGTTTTTAATGTTTGTAGCGCCATCTACTGTAACATACCGCACTCAATACCGCTGTTAGCGCCACCAACTGGTGGATAGCTCTTTGCTAATAATAAACAAATAATTTGCAATAAATAAATAATGCGACTATAAGGAGAGTTATAAACTATCCTATCTTTCAAGTTGGACCAAACTGCACACAGTGTTAATTTCATTAAAATCGGTTCAGTAGTTTAGGAGTCCATCGCAAACAAACAACGTGACACGTGATTTTTATATATTAAGATTTATGTAATTTGGGGAGGTCAGCAATTTAAGTTCGTTAGAGCCTCAACTCAAATTTGTTTTGGCGGGTTTAGTTTATATCGACAAAACCGAATTTCAAAACCTGACCTGAAATGTAGTAGAATTGTTAAACGTAATAGGATTATGAATTGCAAGCATTATTTTACATTTTTATACATTATCATTAATAAATAACTTAATGCATAATAATTAATATCTATAATTTTTTTACAGCTCGTGTCAGTAGATGGCATTCAAAGTGGTGTACCCACGTTAACCACATCTACATTAACACCGACGACATTACGCAGCATCGAAGAAACATTCATACAGTTGACAGCAGATCACTCAAATCCGCCCTGTCAGGCAGGTTTTATACCACCACCTGTAACTTCCATTCAAAATTCCACTAGCCCTATATTCAGCAGTGCTATGCAAAATTACAATGAGATTGATATGGATGATTCACAAGCGTCCTGGAACTCACAACTTCATGATGATAATTCACAGGCGACAACAGATAATTGTAAGTACATGCGTATTCACAAAAGTACCGTATCTAGGTGCGTATTTAAATTCTTTGTTATAAACCAGTTTTATTCGTTTCGTATTTCAGCAAGCGCCTCATTCCCTAATGGACTCAATGGCACCAGCAACGCTTCACTCGCTACCTCAACAACTTCGTCAAAAAATGATTTCACCATGCTACATAACGCCATCGGATCAGATACTGGCAAACATGCTGGAAATCTTTTGCTCACAAATTCTCCCAACAGTAGTAACGTGCATACCTCGAGCAGTGCCACAAACACGACAATTACAGCCACACCGACGCGTCGTAATCAAGGTGGTCGCCGCCCTGCTAAACCGACTAATATGTCTCCCGAAGAAGAGGAAAAACGACGCATACGCCGTGAACGTAACAAATTGGCTGCAGCACGTTGTAGAAAGCGTCGGGTTGATCAAACTAATGAGTTACAAACAGAAGTAGAACGGTTGGAAAATATACGGGAGTCATTAACAAAAGAAATTGAGAACCTTAAAGTTACCAAAAACCAATTGGCTTTTATTTTGGAAGCGCATCGACCTACGTGCCAAAAGGTAAGGCAAGACTTATTGAGCGTGCACACCTATGATGGATTGATCGCACCAACGAATGGCAATAGTAATGACAGTAATAGCAATATTATTGGAGTAGATACCACACTGTCGTCTGTAGGGCGAAGTGGCTCACCTATCGATCTTAAACCTGTAATTTTGGATATGGTGTCTCACATTAAGAATGAACCTCTAGACAATACGCTGGACTCGAATTCATCACTAGGCCATGATGGACCTCCATCACCCAAGCGCATGCTACTATCGGATAACAATCCGATGGTGCAACCACCATTGCCGAATGTTTCAACATTATCTGCTTCATTGGCTGCGGCATCCGCATCTTTAAACACACCAATTGTGACGGCGGCGCCGGTTAGCTTTGCTAGTCTTGTTTCCGGCAACAGTATTTCCAACAATAATAGTAATAACATAGTAAATAGTATTGCAATTAGTAACGCTATTACAGGCAACTTGAGTGCCCCACATAGACCAATACTGAGTGGTGGTAAACAGCGCCCTAACTCTCTACCTACAAATTTACGTAACCAAGCACAAAATCTCGCTTTAAATACAGAACGTCCTCCAACTGACATCAACGGTGTTGCCATACAAACCCCCTCCACAGGCATGTTCAATTTCGACTCTTTGATGGATGGTGGCACTGGATTGACTCCTGTTTCAGGTCCACTGGTGCCAAATTGCTCCACACAAAACAAACATCCATTAGAAATTCAAACACCTACAAGTGAGCCATCGAAATTGGTTAGCTTATAACAATAGAAATGGCAATTGTTATGAAACAGAACAAGAGTCTGGTACAAAAGACGACGGATAGATGAGGTTAGAAGTAAGTAATGGAATAGTTAAGATACACCAGTCAAATATTTACAAAATTTCAATGAGTATTGTGGTATTGTATTAGTGAGACCTAAAAATTCTTACAGCCTTAAACAGACAAAAACAAAGACACGAAAAATCGTTATAATAATAATATTTATACAAGCATTAAAATATTTACGTATGTATGTATTGAATAAATGCAGTGCATGCGCATGTTACGGATGCCATAAAGAAGATTAATGTATGTATTCTATATATACTACATATGGATGTATATAAATATATTATTTTTTATGTAAAAAGATTTTTTCATTAAAATTCAATAGCTTTGTATAACTTGGGTCGTAACATATAATTGTGAAATTTTTTTAGATTACTCTTTTTTATTAAATTTTTTATTATTTGTCAATTTTACAAAAATAAACATAAAAGTGCTTTAGAGTAATTTTTAAAGTTAATTAAAAAAAACCGACCGTCGTAAATAATATGAAGTAAGGAATGAAAATTTAATTAGAAAGAAACAAATAAATATTTATTGTATTATTATATTATAAAACTAACTAAAAAATTAATTGTTTTTTTTACGTTATGAAGATTTTCATTGTTTATGATTATTTCTTGAATCTATCGCTTATTAAGTTTTCTTTTAACGAA
>NC_064304.1:509000-530378 GCF_023373825.1 Bactrocera dorsalis
TACTTTTAAGCACCGCTGGCATAATTTTGTGTGTTTGCGTTATTTTCCTTTGTAATTCTTGCTGTTGTGTTGCTGTAATTTGAATGGTGTTTGTGCACACCGTTTTTCGTCGGCGCTGTGTCGTGATGTAGTGCACTGTAACGAGCGGTAAAACGCATCAACGCCTCCAACAAGCCCAACAGCTGCCTTCGTCCTCCTTATTGTTCGTCTGTGGCATGCAACTGAATGTGGCATAGAATCGCCAGCGTCATGAATTAGCATTACATTACAGTACAGCACTTTTATGCCCAAACAATCGATTCCATGTAGTTATGATGTAGAATCTTGTTTTTGACGTACAGAAATCGCCTTCCTCCGTTGGCGCTGCTTAGCGCCGACCCCTGTTGTTGGCGTGTATATTTAATTGCTTTCATTATTGAAGCCATTTATCGTGTCTTAATTTGGCTTTTGTTGTTACAGCACGTCAGGTGCTGCACTCACCTCATTGGATCGGCTCGACTCGGCGCGGTTCGGTTCAATTCGACTGTTAAATTCTTGGTAATTGTCTTTTAGGTAGAGCAGAGAGTTAGCCGCGGAGCGATGAGCCGATTATTATTTATTTATGATATTATTTGTAAGAATGAATGACGGACGACGAGGACCGTCTAAAAGCAAACACCATTTTGCGACGTGCTAGAACATCAAAACAGACTGAATCTGATTGTAGGCGACGCACAATATTTTCACCAGATTTTAAGAAAATTAACTTGTATCTTAAAATATTCCAGTCATACAAACATGGAATTTATGCAACGATCATCATGGTGACAGGACATTTTTTATCAAACCATAGAAAACGAAATCGGTCATATGTCAAAACCCTTCAGGTCAGTTACCAAGGGTCCGTACCAAACTCAAAATTAAGATGAATATAAGCTATATAAGTCATAGTATTGTGTATGCACATATTTGACGTTTTGGTGCTCGAATTCGACTGATGCCCGTCCCCTAGTTTTATTACTTTGGAATGGTACGAGTCGTATTTCGGCTTTGATCTCCTAAGTATTTTGTAATTGTGTAATTTTATCAATTAACAGCAATTTAGTAAAAGTATTAATGGGTACTCGAGCCAAATGCTTCTTAAGGAAATGCATTGACGTCTTGACTTTAGTTTTTCCGTACAATCGTACCTCGTGCCGAAAGCGCTTTTCTTGATCAACTCTTTGTGATTATTTGTTACTTTGCTCTGAGTGTGTTATCATCTTTTACCTCCAAAAGTGCTTCGTTTCTAATGGATATTAGCACTTGTCTCACATTCCGCCACTAATTTCATTATACTTTATTAGCGGCGATTGATTGCTCAAAACAGAAATTTATTATGACAAGTTCGTGACATAAGCCGTTAGCCGTTTGCTGTCCAATTGGCGAACTGGTTGTGCCGAGCTTATCATAAGCTCTTCGCACTTTCGAATCAACCAATTTAGTAAATGAAGTCTTTTCTTTTTTGTGCTTGCCTTTTAGACAATTTTCCTGCACTAACCGGTGCTACTCAGTTGTGGCAGCAACAGCAGCAACGGCAGCAGCATGACAGCAACATGATTACTTCGTGAGCAGCAATTAATGGAGCGATTTAAACTCATTGCGAGCGTTTTACAAACATTAATGTGCGAATGTGCACGTAAATAGAAATTATTAACCGAATGAAAGGCGAAAAGACAAACTAGACCACGAAATGAATAGAAGCCAAAAAGCCGTGGCGACGTAATGGAAAACCTGAAGCCGGAGTGACCGTAATTATTTCTGATTATTTGTAAATTACACACACATCATTACGAATACTTGGAAGTGGCTGCTTGCAACGCGCGCCAGCCAGCAACAAACGGCTTTGATCACATCATAAAAATTAACTGTTATATTACAGACAGTAGAAATGAAAAACAGGACGCTTACAATGTTCGAGCGGCCGCAACTAGTAAGACGGCAGCTTTCAGTCGTAAATACCACACGCTAGCATGCGATAAGCCGCTTTGTGTGGCAAACAGCCGGCGGCAGGCGGCAGGCCACATGAGCTTCCAGCGTCAACACAATGTGCACATACCTGTACACATTTTCGCAGATAAACTTGATGTAGCGCATGCGTACCATTAAACACGCGTCTGCGCGCACATGCCCAACTCGGTGCCGGCTCCGAAATAGCGCAACGTGGTCTCATAAATGGCATTTACCATGAATTTGCTCTGAAAAGTGATTAAAAATGTTATGAACCTTTTGATGGCTATTGTTGTAATTGCCTCGGCGGAGTGTTGCAATTAGCGACGCGTTAGAAACATGTCAATCAAGTTCCACTGCCTTGATATTACCACAAACCACACCGCGTATGTATGTGTATGTGTGAGCATGTATGCAAACAACTTGCGTCCGGCCAGCATACATACGAGTACATATGTACGCGGGACGTGCAGAAGCGTACGTGTAAACATGTCAGCAACAGCTTATGAAGTAATTAGCCTCAATTTGCAGAACATTCGTCTGTTTGCTTTGCTGATTATTATGATGATTATGGTAATTTAATTAAAAACTGTTCATCTCCACACTTATGGCCGCAGATGTACGCCGATATACGGCCACAATCACATATGTATATATGTACCTAAACCATTGTGCAATCACACACACACACATACATACATATGTACATAGGTATATTGCCCTGAGTATGATATGTCAAAGATTCAAACAATTCGCGCTTTAGAGCTAATAATATTTGTAGCAGGCCATTAATGTCAGCCCAATTAGCATATAACTAGGAAATAATAAAGCTCGCTTGACTCAAATTTTACTTCGACTTTGCATGACTCATTTCAAGTCGCTGTACAATCCAAACCGGATTGTATTTCTATACTTATGTACTTCCTGACATCACGCACAACTTATTACTCACTTTGCACACAAGGGACTCACTTTCCACTTGGGGACCCGAACTACCAATTACTTTGGAAAACTAAACTTGCATATTGTCCCAGAATCCACCGAAATTGAAATCAACCTTACTTCAAGTTGCACTCAAACGCATTTTCGCATTGAATTCCAAAAATTTCGCATTAGAAAGCATTGAATATTACTTTATACCTTGCAAAGTACCGTTGTATCGGTTACTAATACCACAGTAAAAGCTCGTGGACATTCGAACTATTGTTTATACTGCAACATGTTGCTATCTAACGCTTCTAAGTATCACCGAACACTAATCGAGATAGTTTGACGAGACGAGTTGAAATCCGAGGAATTATCAGTCCGTCCGAACGTGTAAGCTGCAACTTGAGTAAAAATTAGAAATCTTGCTGAAACTTGATACTTTGGCATTGCAGACAGGCGCAATCGGACCGCTGCAACGCACACAAAACGCCATTAATCAAAACGTGTAAAGTGCTGTAACTAACTACTAACTACTAATCGGACTACAAACACACCTATGACCAAAACTCTTCCAAATCGATCAGAAGCTGTTCGGCCCCTAAGTACCGAATATGATGGGGTCCGAGCATTTGTAAGCGGAGCCATTGCTATAAGTTAGAGTGCAGAAATTAATCTTCAACGTAATTATCGTAACCAGCGTATCGTTTTATTCAGCGATAGTCAAGCGGCGCTAAAGGCGATATTAGACCTTTGGATCCATTTATGTGGATAGGGATCACATCACTTCAATAGCGCTCAGCAAGTTCCTGTAATTCGTAAGAGTGTTCGACCTTTGGGAGTACATGTGATGGCGAAGAGGGCACAAGACCTAGACTAGACCTAGGGTCTCTAGGTTATTCTATATATTGTTTAATCGCAATACACGCGTTGCTGTTTGAATTCTTTCTTCTAGTATGCACGTTTAGTATAAATAAGTGCATAGAAATTAAAATTAAAGCGTATTTTTTCGAAAATGAACGGTAATACTAAGGCATCCCACGAAAATGGTTGGAATATGTGGAGTTTCTTGTTATCATATAACATGATTTATAAGCGTTCATGTAGAGCGACTTACAGAGTGTGATCATAATAAAAAGACATATAGGCCCAAACCAATAACAATTACAAGTTCTACAAAGCCAGGGCAAAAGAAAACGAATTAACGAACAACTTTTTTTCAGTTAAAAAAGAACTTGATATCAAATTACTGTAATAGGGCTAAAGCGGGAATAAAGTCTTTTCGAAATGAGTTTTTATGACTTTCAGCGCAGCGTACAAGTTGGAGACCTACTTTGGTGTAAAAACTCGAAAATATTCGATGTCTGCCACTTAATTAATTGCCCGAAACTTTTAACACCTATCAAGATTAACATCTGCCGAAGACACCGTCGCATAAAACTACCAAATATTTAAAAAATATTTATGAGTTCCACCGGAAATGGAAGTCGATTAACTGTGAATGCCACAAAGCCAGCAAAAATGAGCGGTCTCAGATACCAAACTGGGCGCGAGCGCGTTAAAAATTAATTGGCTGAAATACTAAACTTTAGCTAAATAATCAACAGCACACGCACAGACACACGCACACGGACACGGTGATTACAGCAGAGAAAACCAGAATCAAATCAAATACGTGGTACGCATTTCAGCGTAAAAACGGAATTGATGGCAATAAAAAGGGCCGGTAATGCGACACCTGTGTCCGTCCGTCGGCCCGCTTGTGTTGGCGTATTAAGGCGTGGGCAATAGCAGTGCGCTGACACTTAATTGTATGAATGCCCGTTTGCATGCCGGCGCATGAGAGGCTGGCAAGCGCACCGCTTGCGCACACATACACATTGACATATGGCATGTACTGCATTTCTTGCATATTGAGTTGTTAGCCCTTTGGTGTGCGAGCCGAATAGAACGGGGTTTAGCTGTCTGCCGCCTCATTACGTCTGTTCGCCAATGATGCAATCGCTGCTCAGCTTCTGCTCGCCGTCGCGACTGCGCACAGTACAGCAGCCCAATTGCGCACCTAGACCTTTTGTCGCCAAAACCATTGGCCGCTAAATCGCACCATTCACTGGATGGACCTGACTTTTCGCAGTGCGTAGATGCACCGCCGCTGGGATGCCGCGCGTACGCTAATCTCGCGCTCAACATCAGTTTACGGCAGCTCGCGTTCACACAGCCAGTAAAAAAGGGAAGAGCAATAAAAGTGTAGCCTCGCACCAGACATGGCGGCGCGTTCCTATGCAAAGGCAGTTGCTCCCTCACAACCCTCCTGCCGAACTCCGGCCGGCGAGCGACCAAACAAGCCACTAACTAACGGCCGACTATCAAGATATTAAGAAGCCGTAATTCTTCGCTGCCTTAGCTTAATGCCGAGTGACCCAAAGTGCCTCGCCATTCAACTTTTGATACCAAGAAATACGCGACTTGTGTGCAATTAATTAAGCCAAACGCTTATGCTTTCATTTTTTAGAAAAAAGGTTTTAACAACTCTAATTAGTTGTTGTTTCGGGTAAAAAACATGCAACAATGTGTTTTAACATACCCAATTGTCCCAAATAGTACACACATACACACACATTCACGACATATACCCACCATTTCGGTTTCGGGTTTCGGTCATTTGTTGCTAATCGGGAAGAATTATTGTGCTGGCGAGGGGCTTTTTACGGCAACTAAAGCGCGGCTTTCGGTAAAGTGTTGCACGAAATTGTTCCGAGAATCGCTTGGCGACCGAATTCGTTGCTAAACTTTTAGTATATACTTCATATGCATGTCCATACAACAGATTCTCTACCTCAACTGAAGCTATGTCGGGAGGATTCCTTTTGTAAGTCAACATCATATATATACGTAGTAAATATGTACATTTCTGGGTACAAGGTGTCTGACCGCAGTATATCTTTTCCTAGTACTATCATAGAATATAAATTATATAAAGTTTTCACTGCTACCCAGGCAGATTTACTACCGTAATACTAAAAGTGTGGCCAGTCGACGCACACTTTCGCGAGTAAAAAGTTTTGTATAGTAGACACCTTGAAATTTTTCACCCGCCTTCAATTCGTACGAATGGCAAAGTGGCTAATCTTCTGTGGGCTATAATCTATGACTCAGCTTAACACCGATTTTGAAGTGAAGTTTTATCAAAACAGTTCACAGTTTCTTTTCTATTTTTGTACCTAAAAATGCATCGCTTAAATTCTCTTCACATAGTTGAATCCACCAGATGTGTCTTCAGAAATTAAGAAATAAGGAGACACTTTAAAAAATGTTGTTAATAACAAAGCTTACAATTAAGAAGTATGATCTGATTGAAGGCATGGCCCTGGTGACCATATTATTATTTTTCTTAATTTAGTAGAGCTATAAAAATGCGCCTGTGTGCGTGTGTAATGAGTAATTCGTTTTCTCAGCTTAGTTAGATACTCTTAAAAGGGTTTGACGGTTCTTTTCATAAAAAAACCAAAAAGTCAGCTCATAAATTTTTTATTCCTTTTTATAATTTTCTTTAATAGTGCATATTCCATTAAATGGTGAGCGTGACATTTTCTATACTAAATCTCACGCGCCCAGCAATGGCACTTGCATCAGCTTCTTGTTTTCCATGTATATGTGAACATGTTTGTGTGTATACGTGGAGCTATTGGCGCAGTCATTGACTCTGGTATTTTTTAATTACCTCACGGGAGCCTGGTTCCTGGTACTCTGTATTTGAACTTCCGAAAACTCTGAAAATCGGTGCAGTCAGTAGCGTTTTCGGCGATGCTGTTCGTTTTCATAACTCTTATTCATTTCCCCGTAAAAGACGATTATCTCTTTATAACGCAAGGGTAGCGCCTCTAATCTCGCCAAGGCCGTGCAAACCGTAACGTTTCATTTCATTGTAACTGTGTTTGTAACCCTGCGGTGAAAGTGATGAAAGACTTGGATAAATACATAAAAAATTAAATCATACAAACACTGTGTATGCTCAACATTTACTTGATAAGAAAAGACATAAAATTGATAGTGTTCTCGTATCTTTATGGCTTCTGTGTCGAGCACACGGTCCACCACTCAGTCATTACACATTGACCAGGCTTAGTGCAAGGCATCTTTCATACATACTTTTTTACAGCGGTAATATTTGTTTTCGGACACAAACTATAGATGAGTGATCCTGATAATACTTACTTGTTTTTGATATAAAAACTTTAATAACCAGCTCAACCTTGAAGTATTCGTTTGTGAAACGTGTTTTCTCTCATATTTGAGTATACTTCACAAGTAACACAAACGCCAAGATGAGAATATTGAATAGCTGATTGTAAAGGTACTTCCATTCTCGACAGATACCTAGAAAGATTTAAAATGGGGCACATTTTCACAATAACTAATATGAGGTAACCGTAAGGAATCGGCATGCTGTGGTCATAACTGTAATTATGTAAAGCTAAGTGCATCCAGTGAAGAACAGATACTTCCATCGAACAGGAACAAAATTTTTGCTTTATATCAGTAAGTAAGGATCCAATTTTTTCCATCAAAATCTTAAGGGGGTATTCTAGTCTAAAAATTTAAAAAAATCGGAATTTTCTTTTTTATAATTCGATAGTTTTAATATTATAAAATATCTCCTTAAAAGGATTTTTCAAAACTCAAATTATTTTCAAAGTTATAGCCATTTTAGTGACGTGACAACTAGAGCGGTTGAGCGAATAACGTAACTCCGTTTTTTGATGCGGTAGCCACAATATCTCAAGTTCTAATCAGTCGATTTATTTGAAATTAGCATGAATATTCTTTAAATATATCTCTATCACTAGAAGCAACAAAAAATAAAAATTTTAAATTTATAATATTTAAAAAAAAAAATCAACAAAATTGAAAAATTAGAGAAAAAATCGACCTTTTTTTTGTGCAGCCGCCATTTTATGAAAAAAAAAATAAATTTTTAGTTTTGCTGCTTCATGACATAGCGACATTCGTACTCATTAAGAATCTGTCATTGTTTTATTTTTCAGATGACGACAAGTTTAGAAATCATGGCGATGAGGACACGGCCTCTTTTTCCCCCCTTTTCCTCAAGGACACATAACTTGATGATTTTTTTTTTTTATTTGAAATTTATTTTGTGTACTCTTCTAAGTTTAATAAACAAATGATAAAAAAACGGATAGTAAAATAATTTAGTACTTCTTTTTTATTAATTGTTGAAAAAAGCTTGAAATTCGAGCCTCTAGACTAGAATACCCCCTTAAAGCAATTAATCGCGCAATTATGGATCGACTTCGCGCTTATCTATCATACAAGGATTCTCAAAGAAAGCTTTACACAAACAGGAAGACATGAAAACTTTCACTTGATTAGAAGTCATCCGTGCCGTTTTGTCGCGCAGCGGCAACTCTTTTTTTTACACGGTAGATACGTTCCTCAGAAATCCGTATAAAAAATGAGGCTTTTCTTATAGTAAAAAAATGGCGGATATGTTACATGCCATCTGAAAATCATGTAAGATGACATAAGGAACTATATTTACTTCGAAAAACCGTGTAAAAAATGTTAAAAACTATAAAATTTCAGGTATGCATAGAAATTGAATGTTCATATAGCATTTTATTGAGCATTAAAACTTAAAATACATAATTCATACAGGTGAAAAATTGGTAAAGTAAGCAAAAAACAAAAGAAATCTGTTAATCCAGAACTAAGAACAGGAAAATTGGAATAGAAATAAGGAAAAAATATTTACATAGCTACATAATTATTCGTCGCTACTTGATAACATGCGCAATTGTTTGCGACGAACTGGACTAAAGTCGGTATCATCGCTGGAGATATCCATTTCAGCAATGTAAATATCATGCGAACAAAATGTGTCGATAAGCGTTATCGAATAAGGGGATTTCCCAGTTACTACTATGTATGTTCATTTCAGCAAAGGTGCTAAGTGTGGTAAAAACAAACATTACAAGACAGTGATTTTGAAACCGTACTAGATTAAACATTTTTTACAAAATTTTTCTCAACTGTGCAACTTCAAATCTGTGTAAAAAGAAACCGTTTAAAAAGAGGGTTACATGTACTTAATTGTAGAGAATTATGCATAGAGCACTACATATCATGCTACGAGTTCGAAATCAGTACGACGCTCATGTTCCTCGCGTCTTTGCGGAAAAAGAAATTTCATCAAGACAGACCGATAGCCAAGCACCTGGCTTTCGACTCATATATATATATATATATATATATATATGTATATAAATCCATACTTATTTTGTTAGGTTCAGGTGTTATGGATATGTGAACAAAACTATGACACTATAACTATGTAGCAACTTGTTGCCAGCTATATTAAGCACGATAAAGATAGAGAAAATAGAAATCGTGTTTTAGTAATAAAATTGTCATTTCATGATTTTCATTATATATCGTAGATAATATTAGCCGTGTAGAAATTTCGTATAAATACTGCTCGCACTCCAAGTTTATTCACAATTCCATTGAATATTCAGTTAAAATGGCGACCTTCAACAAGATTTTCTTCATTTGCGTCTTGGTACCCGCCTTACTGATGGTAAATATTACACAAATATTCAGCAATTTGCACTATATTTGATTATCCTCATTTTTCAGGCGATCGTCCTACCAGCAGTTACAGCGGAAGATTCAGCCGAATATTCAGTTTTGGTGAAGAGGGGTATCAATCTTGCTAAAGTGGTGAAAGTAGTCAAACCAGTAGTAAAGGCACTGGCACCTTTATTAGCAAACATCTAAACCCGAAACAACCGAAGCGTACATTATCTTTAAATTAAGCTTTGTCAAATTTTTGCAATAAATGTTGCGAGCATATAAAAAAGTCTTTAAATTATTTATTAATAACCTACAAGGGATGCACGTATTCTTTGGATAAATTAAAGATTTCGCAGGAATTTAATAACAAATATGCCCCGGGTCACGATTTCACATATTATTGATTGCGAAGACCATAATGCTTATTTTGAAGCGCCATTTGTTAAGCGCAATTTCAACAATTCATTGAATTACGCCCAACTCTTTTTTTACACGGCAGATAGGCTCCTCAGAAATCCGTGTAAAACAAAACCGTGTAAAAAAAGAGAAGTTTCCTATAGTAAAATGGGGGATCGTTCCATGTCATCTGAAAATCGTGTAAGATGAAATAAAGAACTACATACATATGTATATTTATTGTGAAAACCGTGTAAAAAATGTTGAAAACTATAAAATTTCATACAAATGCATACAAATTAAATGTTCATATAGCATTTTATTGAGCATTAAAACTTAAAATACATAATTCATACAGGTGAAAAATTGGTAAAGTAAGCAAAAAACAAAAGAAATCTGTTAATCCAGAATTAAGAACAGAAATAAAGAAAAAGATTTACATAGCTAAATAATTATTCGTCGCTACTTGATAACATGCGCAATTGTTTGCGACGAACTGGACTAAAGTTGATATCCATTTCAGCAATGTAAATATCATGCGAACAAAATGTGTAGATACGCGTTATCGAATAAGGGGATTTCCCAGTAACTACTCTGTATGTTCATTTCAGCGAAGGTTCAAAGTGTGGTAAAAACCAACATAAGTACAGAACAGTGATTTTGAAACCATACTAGACTAAAAATTTTGTACAAAAAAAACTATTTTTTTCAACCGTGTAACTTCAAAGGCACCGTGTAAAAAAAGCGTTGGGTGTCCTTTGAAAAGGAGACACTCTTTCTTTTTAATACGAGATATTTTTATTTATTTTTACCTGTTACAATGCATACACATTCTTTCCGATGGATGTAGCGAAAAATGTTTGAATTGAACACGTAACTGGTCCGAGGATTGTTCGCATTCATTTTAGTTTTCAAGAAATGGCACAAAAATAAGTCAACAGAATAGCCTGTGAGATTTGCTATAGAAAGTCAAAGAAAAAATGGAAATTGTAAATAAAACGCAAAATATTTAATTATATCAATATTTAGTTTTTCGCCTTCAAAGCAATCCCCACCAGATACAAAACCCTTATGCCAACGATTTGCAATTTTTGGGATGGCCTTCAGCTCCTTGAGCGAGTTTTATTTTATCTCTTCTATCGACTGGAAATGGTTTCCACAGAGCGACAATTTCAGTTTGGCGAACAAGAAAAAATCACACAGAGCCAAATCTGGAGAATACAATGGTTGATCAATTTTATTCTTTGCGTTTTTGGCTATAAATTCAGTCACAACCGTGGCTGGATGCAATGGTGCATTCTCATCGCGTAAAATCCATGAATTGCTCTTTCACAAATCCGGCCATTTTCGACGGATGTTTACATGCAAACTCAATACGACCGAATACCGAATTGTTTGCATGTCGAACTCATAAACTCATGTCTCATCGGAAGTAAAATACTCTCTTTAAATGTGGGCTCGGAATTCGCACGATCAAGCATGTCCAAAGGAAGCTGTTTAAGGTACTCTTTTTTGAAAAAAATCAGCTTTATCGGGACGAGACGAACAAGAACGCGTTTCATACCGAAAATATTCTCTTTTATCATCCCTCTAACACTTTACTGACGATTTTCAAGCACCTATTCTTCACTTTTTTAATATTTTCTTCAACCGCCTTTGAAGGCTTTGTACCACTCGTCGGCTTGTGTTTCTGAAAAAAAGTATTACCGTAAGCCAACATTCGCATTGATTCCGCACTCGAAATTTGGTTAGATTGCCGTCTTGGGGGCGGCAAAACGATCTTCGCTGTTTTTTATTATTCAGAAAAATACTTCAACAAATTTTTCTACAAAATTTATTATAAAAGATAAAGAGTTGTACACTCACAATGTAATAATCTGAATAACAATGAAAAAATATTAATTTTTACTCGAATACTCTTCAGTCTTTGAAGTTGTCTTATAACGGATATGTCACAGTTGAAGCATAAGACAAACTGTGAGAGCGACACATTGCGACGTAGGAGTGACAAAAAGAAAAACAATATCTTTACTCAGTCGTCGCGACGATTCGGGCAAAAATTCCTGCAAATTGTGTCAAAAGTGTACAAGATATAGGGCGAGAATGGGTTTTTTTTTTCGTCCTTCTGTGGCTTTTAATAAGATGTCTTGTAAATTTACTATCAATTTCCTCAAAAACCGTATTATGAGACTTTTGGAACTTCAGAATTTGCGTGGCTTCTAGTTCCTAAATTTTATATACTTAATGTCGAAGATATTTTGTAAAAATTCACTTTTGTTCGAACCACCCCATGAAACTTGTAGGTGGGTAGATAAAGGGGGCGGCAGAACATCCTTGGCCCCGGGCGCCCGAAGTTGTAGCTACGCCACTGGATATGAAGTTCCATTGTTCACATACTCATAAAAAATCTCGCGCTTTAATATATGGCTTTTCTTCGATATAAAGAAGAATAATATAAAATATCAAAACGATAAACCACAAAACTATCGTTATTATCAACCTGTTCGGAATTCTATTCCAGCATATATTAGGTCGTTCACTACGTAATTCGTTTACTTTTATTGCGACTTTCTCATTGCACAAGTCATTGCATGAATTTTTATATTCGCCAATTTAATCCAATGAGATTGATCCCATAAATTTTGATCCTTGCAAGCACTACTTCCTTTCTTCTTTCACAAATCAGGCCATTTACGACGGATGTTTTCATGCAAACGCCTCAATACTAATTATTGAAGGTCTGTCCCTCCGGAACGAAGTCATGAGCACCAAACCACGAATATCGAAAAAAAAACGATTAGCATCACTTTGAATTTTTAGTGCCTTTGGCGTGATTTTTTTGGGGTTCGACTCGTTTTTCCCTCCATTCCGATGATTGTTGACTTGTTTGCATGTCAAACTCATAAACCCATGTCTCATCGGCAGGCTCCATAAATGTGGGCTCGGAATTCGCAAATTCACCTTTATCAGAACGAGTCGAGCAAGAACGCATTTCATAGCGAAAATTTTCTCTCTTACCATCCCTCTAACACTTGACTAAGGGTTTTCAAGCACCATATTCTTCATAATATTTTCTTCAATTAAAGAGGTCGATGGTCGTCCAGAACGAGGGTGTCTTCAACGATCTCTCGAACGTCTTTGAAGGCTTTGTACCACTCGCCGGCTTGTGTTTTGGAGCAAAGGGATTACCGTAAGCCTTTTCCAATATTCGCAATGACTCTTCACACGAAATTTGGTTAGAAATATAAAATTAGAGACAAATTCTTTGTTCGATATTTTTATGCATTGTAAAAAAATCAACGCACCACTGAGGTGTGCCTACATAAACAGCTGCTGCAAGCATTGCCATATTAATTAAGGACAGTGTTACCAACTTAGCAAAATACATTTTTTGAAATATCATTAACCGCGAATTTAAATTACAATTTCCGAGTTTATGCCACATGATTTTTATGTAAATATCTCGGAAACGAAGTAAATAAAGTAATGAAGCGAAGTGAGTCTACGATCTATAAAATAACATTATAAGATTGTGACCCAGCCACTATTTCGGAGAATGCAAAATATGTCATCAAATTACGAAAATATAAACTGTTAAATTATAACCTGTTCTTACATGTTTAGTTTAATTATATGTCTCCAGATGATATTTACTAAAAGCTTTATTTAGAAACCTAATTCCGTATGCCGTTTTGTAATTTGAGCACGATAAATATAGAAAAAATAGAAGTCGTGCACTTGCAAAAAAACTTTTATTTCATGATTTTAATTTTGTACACATACATAATTTTATTTTTTTACTTAAGAATTATAGACTTTAGTCGTGTAGAAATTTCGTATAAATACTGTTCGTTCTCCAAGTCTATTCACAATTCAATTGAACATTCACAGTTAAAATGGCCACCTTCAACAAGATTTTCTTCATTTGCGTTTTGGTACCCGCCTTACTGATGGTAAATATTATAAATATGTTCAGCATTTTGAACTATATTTGATTATCCTCATTTTTCAGGCGATCGTCCTACCAGCAGTTACAGCGGAAGATTCAGCCGAACATTCAGTTTTGGTGAAGAGGGGTATCAATCTTGCTAAAGTTGTGAAAGTAGTCAAACCAGTAGTAAAGGCACTAGCACCTTTATTGGCAAACATCTAAACCGGAAACAACCAAAGCGTACATTATCTTTAAATTAACCTTTGTCAAATTTCTACAATAAATGTTGCGAGCATATAAAAAAGTCTCTAAATTATTTAATAATAGTCGGCAGGATATTCTAGAATTTGCTTGGTTAACTTGAAAATTTAGGTGGAACTGATAGTTTCGTACTGCATTATAGGATGTCTCGATAATTAATAATTTTTAAATCTTCAGTTCCCACTGCTTTTCACAAAAATATAAGCTCATATAGACGTTCAAGGAGTATTTCTTTCGGAAATCAATTATTTTAATTCACATTGAAACTAATAACCGTCAATTCCTTCTTCACAAGCTTGAGGCCAGGCGTAATTTCGATCGATTTCGTTGGAATGTTTCTTTTTATTCGAAAAAATCATAAAAATCATAATGTAATAAATAATAATATATTAGGCCGTAGTGCTAGTACATCCACATCTTCCCAACAGACAACATAACCTTTGTTTGGTAGATAAATTTATATTCTCAGCAATCTCTTGAGTTGTTTATTCGACGATTTGCATCGATGAACGACTTTACTTTCTCCACATCGTCCCTCCAGGACGGGAGACATCATCAAGATAGAAATTGACGGAACGAAGTTTTACAAACCAATTTCGGTATCGCGGCATTTGGTCAACACATCTTCTCCATACACATCGCATAAATTTCGCCTTGCTTGAACTGCATTTTTACTCTCACTTTTGTAATAAAACAGTAAAATATGCTGAAAATGCTGTTTTCGATATTCCATCTTCGATGGAGCACCAAACAAAAACTATTGCTGGAAATTTAAGAAATTTTTTTGTGGACAAGCTCTACTATATCAGCTGCTCGAATATATGACATACTACAGGACCCGTCCACGCTTCACTGTGGCTGATACATAGATAATACTACTCCTACCATCTACATATGTATATGTATATGATTTCTATTAGTTGGATTATAACTATTAGTTAATGAGATATAGCATTTTTGTGAAGCAACTTGTGTTAGTTTACAAAAAATGGATCATAAAACATTTCGTGTGTCAATAAAGCATTGTTTTTTTGGGGAAAATACTGTTGAATTTGGGCTCAGGGAAATCCACCGCTGAAAAGACATTTGCTAAGCTGGAAACAGGCGAAATAAACAAAGTAGGCGGCTCGCAAGTTCATAATCCAATAAAAACAACGAATAACTGATTCTGAGAAGTGTTTAAGTGCTCTCTAATCGGAATAAAGTGGGTAATAGAAACATAGCTCCATCATTTCCCACTGGAGTCCAATCGACAGTCATTCTAGTGGACTGCACATGATGAACCGGTTCTCAGGCGTGGAAAAACAAAAAAGTCGGCTGGAAAAGTTATAACATCAGTCTTTTGGGAATCAACGACTGATTACTGAGCCAGTTATAATCTACTTCACTGCGTATTTGGTTGCAGTTCATTTCTTCTGTTCCAAATACTTAGCAATTGCATTATTTTTTAGAAGCTAAGCTACCTCTCCACCAATTTTCAGCCAAATCGGTTAAGCCGTTCTTGAGTTATAAATGATGTAACTAACAACAACTTTCTTTTATATATATAGATGTGAGGTTTTTTTTTATTGTTTTTGCTTTGTTTTTTTTTTTTTTTGAAGAAATGAAATATTCAAATATGCCTACAAACATGAATCTTGAACAAATGCTTATTTGAAATATAATTTTTGTATTTATGAGTTGTATTAAACTTTGACATAAAGAGCTAAAAGGTATCCTATGTCCTTAGCCTGGTTCTAAGCTACCTCTCCACCAATTTTCAGCCAAATCGGTTAAGCCGTTCTTGAGTTATAAATGATGTAACTAACAACAACTTTCTTTTATATATATAGAATTAAGAAATGGAAAACATTTTAAACTGTTTTCCTGACTTTCTAGCTCCTCTACACACCAAGTGCTACAGCAGCGCCCAATGAGGAGCGTATTGTGGTCAAACGGGGTTTAATTGGTATCGGTATCGCCGTTGCCAGACCTCTTTTTTAGATGCTAAAGAAAATTTAAGACCCCTACTTATTTTAACAATTTATAACAATTGCAAATTAAGCTGAAAAATATATATAAAATATTAAAAAAAGATTTATGATATCGGCAAGTGATGTGGGGCAACCTCGATAAATCTCTAATGGGGTTGGGCGTCTCTTATAATAACTTTATTAATAACACGTATAAAACTCACTCCGTGCTCAACATGTCCGGTAAGTGTTTTAATACGCTCTCTATATAACTACTACTTCTACAATTTTATTTCGAATATGAATTTATCCAGAGCATGTATTAATATAAAGATAATCGAATATATGGCCATATTTGAAGAATTCAATGCTGTTTCTTATATTAATGTGTGTGATCAAGAGTTTCACAACTGATCTATCGGAAAACATTCTAGGGACATAGACAATTTCACTTTTCCAGATCATAAGGTAAGCCCGTTTAAAGTTTCTCGTAGTAAATATTCATTTCGAAGAAGTATCTTCAGCATATTAGAGATAGAGAAAGGAAAGAACAATTAAACTAAGAATAATTAAATTTTAATTATAACTTTATTTAGGTCTCAATCATTCAATCAGATAATGGATGTCAAATAAAAGAAATCAACTTGTCTTCGATCGTTTGATTTAAATTGATTATTTTAGAAATAAAAACAAAAATTGAAGCTGCTAAGTTCTGTGACATAAAGATCAATCTGAAATTCATAATTATGGCATTGCTATCACTTAAATACCTGATGCCGAATATTGCGTAATTGTTTTTGAATATATTCTCCATTAAGATCTATATAATTTTGCATGCATTTGAACCAATTGCCGAAGCACTTTTGCCACTCTGATTAAGGTATCTCCAAACCAAGTATTCTGAACACATCAACCGCTCCTTCAGGTTCGTAAAATGTTTGACATCTTAAAGGGTTAGGGGTAGTCAGAGGCACGAAAAAATGAGAATTTTCAGTAATTTTTTTGCTATTAAATCATTTTATTTTACAAAAGTAGTAATATGGCATTATTATAGAAAGTGTTGATTCATCTAAAATCAGTCGGACAAAAAAAATTTGTTTTATAAATAGATAATCCTGGGTCTGATCGAACGATTTTATTTATTTTTTTTCAAAAATTAACAAAATGGCGGCCTCAGGAAATTTTTTTCTAAATTTTTGGGAAAAAATCAGCATTTAATTGGTGTTAAAAATCCTTCGATCAGGCCCGAGTTTATTGTGTATTCTAAAAGCTGTATAAATTTCATTAAAATGTACTGAGCGGTTTTCGAGTTACAGTTATCACCAGTTCAAAAATATAGTTTTGAAAAAACGTGTTTAAAGTTTGCCTGTTTGCTTTGAAATTCCCGAGCTCTCTTTATTATTTGTCGAATAACTCAAAAACTAATTATCGGATCAACGTGAAATTTTCAGAGAATATTTTTAAGATATTACACTGCAAAAAATAATAATTTTTTGAAAATTCTAACTACCCCTAACCCCTTAATTTATTTTGTTGATAAGGAAGTAAAAAAAGTAAAAAGGATGACTTATCAAATCTATGTCTTGAGTGATTCATTTTCGGCGGATTGGTTTCTCGATTTCTTGAGAGACAACTGACAAACAAATAATTGTGTACCACTTAGAATTTACTTTACGATAAAGTTGTGAGAATGTCACATTACAAAACTAGGGTTGCCAAATCCCGAAAAAGGCTTAGGCGTTGCTTACACAAGTCCAGATTCAGCTTGTTTCACCTAAATCACATTTGGTACATTTTTTCATAAAAAAAATGAACAAACAATACTTGAACTATCGAAAAAAAAATATAACATCAAATGGGTTATTGAATTGTATTTATCCGCATAACAATTTTGTTGCTTTCTAGTGATTGAGAAGGGAAAGTAAATTTTATAAAAATATAATAAGCACGATAAATATAGGAAAAAAATCGTGCACTGGCAATAAAACTTTTATGTCATGATTTTAATTTTGTATACATATGTATGTATATAATTTCATTTTTTTACTTAAGAGTTATAGACTTTTGTCGTGTAGAAATCTTGTATAAATACTGTTCGTTCTCCAAGTCTATTCACAATTCCATTGAACATTAACTGTTAAAATGGCCACCTTCAACAAGATTTTCTTCATTTGCGTTTTGGTACCCGCCTTAATAATGGTAAATATTATAAATATATTGAGCATTTTGAGCTATATTTGATTATCCTCATTTTTAAGGCGATCGTCCTACCAGCAGTTACAGCGGAAGATTCAGCAGAACATTCAGTTTTGGTGAAGAGGGGTATCAATCTTGCTAAAGTTGTGAAAGTGGTCAAACCAGTAGTAAAAACACTACTACCTTTAGTGCTCTCCGGCTAAACC
Organism: Bactrocera dorsalis; assembly: GCF_023373825.1. NCBI lineage: Eukaryota > Metazoa > Arthropoda > Insecta > Diptera > Tephritidae > Bactrocera > Bactrocera dorsalis. Next base: position 527,429 of record NC_064304.1, read on the forward strand.
GAACCGAAATCGGAATCTTTATTACAAGTATATTATAATTATCTTTGTCAAATTCCTACAATAAATGTTGCGAGCAAAAATTTAAAAAACTCTCCAAATTATTTATTTATAACTTACAGGATATACAAGGCTTTCTTTGGTTAACTTTAAAGATTTAACAGGAATTTATAGTTTAACCAATATTGTCAAGTACACGACGAAGAAAAGGCGGACATTTCGGCAAAAAGGAAGCTTAGGCGTCGAACATAATGCAATCTTCAATCAATCATATTGTAGAAAGGACAGATATTGCGATGCTCCCAGCTGCGGTAAAGTACCATGAAAGACGAAAGGTCTAAATGTTTTAGTTAGTTTCTCTGAAATTGCTTCCGCTTCCTTTCGTCGTGCGTTCGACAAACCAATATTGTCCTAATCTTGTGTTGTTATATGTACTTGAACTCAATGTTTTTGTGGAGCAGAAATATTCCCAATCCGTATGTCTGTTCCAAAGTTGAGGTGGTATGTCGATTTCTTTCAGTTGGCGATTTAGGATTAGATACACTGGTGAGTTGTCCGAATTTAAGTTCAATACATTTTCCTTAGTGATAAAGTCCATGGATATTTGTCGAGTGAAAGACCCTTGTAAAATGCAATGAAAACCCCACCGACAAATGGTCTTCACAATGAACAACTCCTGAAGTCGAGATTCAGGTCATCCCTATAATAATAATCTATAAATTCTTGCTAAATCTTTAAGTTATCCAAAGAAAACCTTGCATATCTCGCAGGTTATAAATAAATAATTTAGAAATTGTTTATATATGCTCGTAACATTTATTGTAGAAATTTGACAAGGGTAATTTTAATATAATAAAGATTCCAGTTCCGTTTCGATTTAGCCAGAGAGCGCTAACGGCACTAACGGTAGTAGTGTTTTTACTATTGGTTTGACCACTTTCACAACTTTCCCAAGATTGACACCCCTCTTCACCAAAACTGAATGTTCCGCTGAATCTTCCGCTGTAACTGCTGGTAGGACGATCGCCTTAAAAATGAGGATAATCAAATATAGTTCAAATTGCTGAATATTTGTGTAATATTTACCATTATTAGGGCGGGTACCAAAACGCAAACGAAGAAAATCTTGTTGAAGGTCGCCATTTTAACAGTTAATGTTCAATTGAATTGTGAATAAACTTGGAGAACGAGCAGTATTTATACAAGATTTCTGCACGACAAAAGTCTATAATTCTTAAGTAAATAAATGAAATTATATACATACATATGTATACAAAATTAAAATCATGAAATGAAAGTTTTATTGCCAGTGCACGATTTTTTTCCTATATTTATCGTGCTTATTTTTATAAAATTTACGTTCCCTTCTCAATCATTAGAAAGCAATAAAATTGTTATGCGGATAAATACAATTCAATAACCCATTTGATGTTCTATTTTTGTTTCTATATTTCAAGTCTTGTGTGTTCATTTTTTTTATGAAAAAATGTTGCAAATGTGATTTAGGTGACACAAGTTGAACTTGAATTTGTGTAAGCAACCTCTAAGCCTAGCTCAAATAAAACGCCGATAATATCGGACCATGCTGTTAAATATGAGCACGTAGGTTGCCTTTTTCCTTTTTCGGGATTTGGCAACCCTAGTTTTGTAATGTGACATTCTCACAACTTTATCGTAAAGTAAATTCCAAGTGGTACACAATTATTTGTTTGCCAGTTGTCTCTCAAGAAATCGAGAAACCAAGCCGCCGAAAATGAATCACTCAAGACATCGATTTGATAAGTCACCCACCGTATAGTCCTGTTGCCACCATGTGACTTCTTTTTATTTCCCCATGAACAAACTAAATTAAGAAGTCAAACATTTTACGAACCTGAAGAGGCGAGAACACTTGGTTTAGAGATACCTTAATCAGAGTGGCAAAAGTATTCCGCATAACGTTTTTGTTGTTAAAAGTGTTGTTTAAAAAAAATATTTAACATATGCACGATAAGAAGAATTGTACTTAGTCGTGTACTGGCAATAAAACTTTCATTTCATGATTTTAATTTTGTATAGATATATAAATTCATTTTTTTAATTAGGAATTATAGACTTTTGTCGTGTAAAAATCTTGTATAAATACTGCTTGTTCTCCAAGTTTATTCACAATTCAATTGAACATTAACTGTTAAAATGGCGACCTTCAACAAGATTTTCTTCGTTTGCGTTTTGGTACCCGCCCTAATAATGGTAAATATTATAAATATTTTGAGCATTTTGAGCATTTTGAACTATATTTGATTATCCTCATTTTTAAGGCGATCGTCCTACCAGCAGTTACAGCGGAAGATTCAGCAGAACATTCAGTTTTGGTGAAGAGGGGTGTCAATCTTGGAAAAGTTGTGAAAGTAGTCAAACCAGTAGTAAAAGCACTACTACCTTTAGTGCTCTCTGGCTAAACCGAACCGGAACCGGAATCTTTATTTCAAGTACATATATTAAAATTATCTTTGTCAAATTCCTACAATAAATGTTGCGAGCATATACAAAATTTCCCTAAATTATTTATAAAAAACCTGGAAGGGATGAAAGAATGTTTTAAATAACTTTAAGATTTAGCAAGAATTATTATTAATATTATAGGCATGATCTGAATCTCGACTTCACGAGCGGTTGATAACGAAGACCATCTGTCGAAGGATTTTGTATTGTCATTTTAGAAGGGGAAAACATTGCCTTAACCAAAGCTCAACAATTTGTTAGATATGTAATTGTTTGAATTCAGCAGGTAAATATTCCGAGGATTACCTGGGTTCATCTCAGTTTTGAAATAATTACATCTGATGATGAATTCCAGTGAATGTTACCTCGATTTGAGATCAGAAGTCCAAGGAATGCTTATTTCAACAATGAGCTAATTTAAACAAGTTTGTGGTATGAAATGTCGTCTTGTCGCCATTAATCGATAAAT
>NC_064304.1:530878-555878 GCF_023373825.1 Bactrocera dorsalis
TTAATGTGTTGTTTGATATATTTTTTAAATTATGCTATGCATTTGCTTGCGCACAAACAAGTGTATTTTGTATTTGCATTTTCTTGGATCCCACAATATATGTATGTATGTACATAAACACGTACATAAGCATGCGTTGGTCATATGTTAAATGGAATTTCAATCGTTTTAATCTCATATCTATGTGAAATTTGAGAGGCAGCTACAAGTATGGTTCAAAGACTGCCGAAATGCCTCTGAAGGAATAAAAAATCAAGTAACCTTGATCACTGCTTGCCTTGCATATTTGAAAGCGCATATATGTGTAAGCAAAAGCCGAAGGAAATGCTAACAGCTTCGATTCAAAGAGATTACATAACTGTATGTCGGATGCTTGAGTTTTTTTTTTATCTTTAAACTAATGATGATATTAATAGATTAATCTAAGAGTAAGAGAGAAGCCTGTTCCAGCAAATTCTTTACTCCAAGCAAATTATTTAAAAACTCAAAATTATTTATGGTAATGAAATTATAATTTCTTTAAAAGCAACAGCGAAGGGTTTGAGCTATAAGTACTTAACTAAGCCAAACTAATCTACCCAATTGAAATTTCATATCGCGAACCTCACTTGATGTAGCATACAAGCAAATGCAATTTTTCTGTGTCTGCACAGCTGTGTACCACCAATAATGATTGATGGAGCTTTTGTCAATAAATATGTCCAATTGCTTTTCTGTATGTGCACTTGTTCAATAAGTTTAAAAGAAGAGAGTTAACACTTTCAAATGAATAGGAACTAAAAGTATGAAAAATTAGTAATAAAAAATCTGATTTTAGAAGTCAAGAGTTCGTCTGAGATCTATATGCTTCCTTTTAGAACCGCTTACAATCCAAACATAAAATATCATGTAACAAAAATTATAATTAAAAGAAAAATATAAGTCGGAATTTGAAAACTTTGATTTAATAGTGGAACGGTATACCACTGTGGCAGTCACGGTCCTTCCAAATAAATGTCAGCGGTCATAAAATGAGGTATTTTAGGTTAGTTCATTCCACAAGATCGCCAAGAAATCAAAAAGGCATTAAATCACCTTCTATAAAGTATATATGTATATATATAATAAGATATTAAATAAGATTTGTCGGAGAGAATAACAGTTGTTTAAAAAATGTTGCCATATTTTTGCTGAAATGCTCGTGTTGCTTATAAGCGGCAAGCGATATGTACATATGTAATATAGTATATAAATATGCATGTAAAGCATATATTAACATTGCGAACTAATCTAGGAAGTTACTGACTTACCTTCAGTGTTTTCTTGAAAGCTCCACGAAAATCACGATTGAAGTAGGCATAAATGATGGGATTCAAAGCCGAATTGAAGTAGCCAATCCAAAAGAGTATACCAACGACAATGCGCGGTGTGGTGCAACTAGAGCAAAGTGTGGACGTTAAATACCTGAAATATATAAAGTTTAAAAGCCTAATAATAACTAAATTGAATCTTGGCTTAAATGAATATGAAAGCAGAGAGTATTTGTTTGTATTACAATTAAAAACATTCAGTTTTTTTCAATTACCATAGGAAAAATGGCGCCCAACAGAGTAGGAAAGCAATCATTATTATTCCAAGCGTGCGTGCGGCCTTACGCTCCCGGCGCATTGTTGTAATGGTCGACTGTTCGACTTGGATGCTTGGTCGAGGCTTTGGTATTTGGCTAATCTGCAAGTGCTTGTCTAGAAGGAGGGCAGCAACTTTGGATCTGAAAGGATGAAAAAAAGGGCAACACATAAATGAATAGTAGAAGAATTTGACCCTTCAAAACTACTTAAAAATGAATCAAACAACTCAAAACTAGAGCACTTATATATTTTTAAACAAAAGATAGGGAACATATATCTCTCGTGTATGATACGAAATTCGTAAGCAATGAATTAAAAAGGAATCCGAATACATTAACTACCTAACTAATACCGAAGTCATAAGCTGATAGATTGTCAATTGTAAAAGTAAATGTTAATATTTCAACAGAATGAATGAATAACTGAAAAAATATAACCAAAAAACAGGAAGTAAGTAAATGCTTCTTGGTTTCACGGATTCACAACTTACCTGTAGACAAGCCGTTCCTGTCGTACAGCCTCTTGATAAATGCGATAGTACATGAAGACCATTACGAAACCAGGTATCCAGAAACTCATCGAGGAACTAACTATGGCGTACGCCTTGTTCACTTTGAATTCGCAAATCTGTATAGAAGATGGAAGAAGCGAACGATTTAAACCCCTTAACAGAAAACAAAAAAATGCAGAGAGCCGCATAGAAAAATTGTAAACGCTTGCAACTCTGTAATACAATGAATACTTGTCACACTAATTATATAGCCCAACCAACACCTAACGCCGCTTATTAAAACTCAATGAGGTTTATATATAATCTTACCGCTTCTGAGGAAATTAAAGACCTTTCATTGAGCGAAACTATATTCATTATTTCCTTTGTATTTTCTTCTTTTCTTTCGGTCTTGTCGATGACAAACATGTTCAAAGATATTTAAACAATGCTAACTTAGACTAGGTGCACTCTAAATAAGTGCCACATCACACTTGCCACCTCAAATATCCAACCTAGCATTACAATAAAATAACGTAATTGATAGTGATTTGAGAGAGAATGTTACACGCAGTGAATAACTGGCCATTTCAGTCGTTTCTTGCGCTCATTAAAAGAAGCGTTGATTTTAATTACTTTCAAGATCTAAAAGTACCAAAAGTTTGTGCTGCATTGCTCACAGCTTCCGAGCGCGCCTGTGATTTTGGGTTAGTGATTTTTCGGGAGCCACACATCGAGCGTATTCCATTTGAGTGCTGAGTGCGTTCGAATTAATTAAGACGAGCCATTTTGTGTAAATGGACTCGTTATTTAATTTACTTTAACGACTTTTTCCTATCTTTTATTTGGTTTGCAGGAAAAACGATTGGTAAACAATGAACTGCGCTTTTATAACCTTTGCTTTGTATTGAATCTTTCGCGGTCTCTATTTTACTTATTTGTGCTTTCACACTCTCCTTGCACTGCTGAGAACATAAGAAATTTTTAATTGATTTTCAATGTCACATTTAACACATTTTAAGGTTTCAACCTTCATTAATACATAAGTAATTCATCGAACAATACTTCTATTTCCAATTTTTCCATTTTTGAGGAGTTGGACTACTTTAAGATTTATAATACAGTGGCCGCACCGAATATGGCCGAATAGTTAGAATTTTTGAGTTCTGCTCAGAGGTTCGTGTGCTAAACGGGTGAGCATGATTTTTGCGAAAAAAGCTTCTTATAAACTCGGCCACTAGGAGAAGCAGTAAAACCTGAAGAATGCTTCTTTTGTCGATTAAAGCAGAAGAAAAAGCTCGACCATGTAGCAACTGAAAGTATGATCACCAAAATATAATATCCTCCATGCTAATTTAAATGCCGTTAGTTCTCCAAATTATATATTATTGTTTTGCTCTATTTCTTCTCCTTTCATTGCCTTCATCGAGAGAGTATGCACTCTCTGAGTCGAACAACAAACGTTGAGGTGTTTAGTCAATTATGAAATGAGCGAGATGGCAAAGGACAGCAGAATAGTCATGGAGGTGGTGGAGTCCATATATTCTAACAATTTTTAAAATTCTTTTATATTGACCTGTTGAGCCATCTACTATGTTTTAAAATCGATAACATTATTTTAACCAAAAACCTTTTCTGCCACTATCTGTGGAGCAATTGTTGTTGCTCCGTACGTGATGTGGGCTTTTGATGAATTTTGCAATTTTTCCGCCATCAATTTAATCACTTTTGATAGGCGAATTAGACTTCGTTCGCTGAAGAGGAAAATTTAACGTGACAACAAGGTCAAGCTGGCAAGCCAAAATAAATGACTAAAACAATCGAATGGCCACGCGCTCTTGACTACATACATACTCGTACAACCACTGAGCCACAGTTAAGCCTTTCGGGCTTGTAAGTTTACTTTTGGTCGATGTCATATGCAACGAAGGCAAAAGGGGTGGTAGAAATACTTCTCTGCCAAACATTTACTAATGAAAATATTTCATTATTTATCAGGGGTTATCCCACTCTAAAATCATTGCGATTTAATATCCAATAATATTTTGTTGCATTTCGATATCTGTAGTACATAGAGCCATTAATCAAAGATCACACGATTGGATTAGTGCATTTAATAACAAAGAAGTTAAAATAAGAACGAAACCGGGATTTATAAAATTTTCATCACAGCAAAGCGCCGAGCTTTTTTAAACCCATTTATTTATTTTTACGAACCAGTTTGCTTGAATATTCAAAGAAATATCAGTCACGGAAAATCTTTTAAAGAAATAAATTAGTGGGGCACCAGAAAAAATTATACCATTTATTGAGTGCAAATATCGTATACCTCTTCTGAATTTCTCGCCCACAAAGCGAACGACAGGCGAGTAAAAGGGAAGGAAATACCCAAACGAAAGTCGCCTTGCAAGCATTCATTCATACTTCCCAACTTTCACATTCAACTATTTTCTGGCGCAAGTGGTTGGAATTTTAGTTTGAAATTCGCAACATTTAGCTTCCTAAGTTTCTGTTTTAAATATTTCAACTAGAGCAATGCGCCAGGCACCAAAAAGAAACGAAATCAAAGCAAAGTACTGGTACTAAAGTCGAAAGTGCTCCACTTCTTTGTCTTGGCAGTTAGTGAACCTATTAGAATTATACTTAATGTTGTCTTTGATCTAGTTACGAGTTAAATTACCACTCACGCGATTAACTCTCTTCCTCCCCAACCATTAACCAAAGCCCGTTCAGACTTTTGCTGATTAAAACATTGTGCAAACGACAAGCGAGTTAAATTTTTGCACTATGAAAAGTTTTAATTGCTGTCGGAACAATAGAATTAATTCGAACTATGTCGCAGCAACACAAACCACTGGAAGATTCTAATGCAAACTTCAACACCATCCACGAGATTGTCACAGCCTCGGCGCTCTTTGTTGATTGACAAATCGTTCTTCGCAAAGGCAAACACTACAATTTCTCGCTGGAGGGGCTTTGGCTGTGCTCAAGCTGGGTGCGTGGTGCGATCAGGGCGTGTGTACGTGTGTCAGGGCTTTTGGATTATTTCAAATACGCATTATGCAATTATGACTTAATTAAACAGAATCCCAGTTAATCGCTAATAGATAATTTCGTTGCCGATGTGCTGTTTTATCGCGAGAGCATGCATGTGCGTAATTTTGAGTTAATTTAAATTGAAATTCGCTAATCGTTTGTTTAGTGAACTTTGCTGTGTAAAACGAGTACACACAAATTATTAGCCTTCAATTCTTCGCTTAAATCACGCACCCGCACGAATGTTTAACGCAATCATTTAGATACAAAATTTTAGTTTAATTTTGGTTAACATTTGATTAGCATTTTTTAAAGAACTAAAATTCAAAAATATTTAATTACAAATACCGGACCAAAAAATTTAAAAAATAAAAATTCTCACAAATCGGATTAAAAATTTAAGTTTAATTAAAACAAAAAATAAAATAATTAAATATTTTAATTAAAACTAAATGTTTCTATACAAATTTTAATTAAAAATAAATAATGTAGTTCCAAAATCTTTTTTGAAAAAAAAAATTAATCCCATGCATATAATCAAGTGTTAAAAAAATTGTTTTAGAACCTAACATTTTTACGCGTTTGCGTACATCGTGTTCTACAATTTTAAACAGAGCAATACTAGTCGGAAACAAACACACTAAAATTAAAAAAATTAAATTTCTTTAAATTTTTTGAAATTTTAAATAAAAAATTTGTTTAAATTTTTTAATTCAATTTTTAATAAAATTTTTAAACAAACATCTTGGATTAAAAAAATTAAAAATCTAATTTTTAATCCCAAAACCTGCATTAAGTTTTTTCGATGAACAACTAATTTATAATCCAAAATTTTTAAATTAATAAATTTGCAGCCCTGACCAGCGGTGACTATACTCAAAAATCCAAATTTAATTTTGCAGCCATTAATGTGAAAAAGTGTTGACAACCCTAAAAACCAAAAATCGACAGCCGACAGGTTACGCTTAGTAATAATTCATTACTGAATTCGGAATAGTGTTTTAACTCCGTCAACTCTGAATACTAGTTGAAATGGCGGTAAATTTAAATCTTGCTTTATTTTGGGATACCCAGAAATTAATACATTAGTAATATTGGAAGAGAGGGCCGTATTCAGTTCGAATCACATGCAACAAAACAAATATTCTGGCTCAACTTAATTGCAATTTAATCAAAATTATGAATTGAAAATCAACGGAAAAATGTCAGGCATTGTTATTGTGGATATACCTAATCACCAGTTCGAGGGCTCACCGAAGGTGGAATTGGCAATGAAAATTAAGAGCATGTACGAGGGCTGTCCGATAAATAACCGACCTAACCATGATGCACGCGACTTTTTCAAAAATTTTTTTTTTATTTTTCTACATAGTCTCCTTGTAACTCCACACACTTCTCCCAGCGATGCTCCCATCTCTGCAACCCTTCCAAATAGTACTTGGCGTCTTTGTCTTCAAAATACGAGTTCACGAAAGAGATTGCCTCCTCATTTGACGAAAATCTTTGGCCGCCGAGCGCAGTTTTAAGTTGAGGAAACAAAAAAAGTCGCTTGGTGCTAGATCCGGTGAATAAGGTGGATGGTCAAGCAGTTCGAACCGCAATTCGTGGATTTTCGCCATGGCGACTGTTGAGGTGTGAGATGGTGCGTTGTCTTGGTGGAACAAGACTTTCTTTTTTTGCAAATGTGGCCGATTGTTCGAAATTTCTTCCTTTAGCTTGTCCAATAATGATGCGTAGTATGCTCCTGTTATAGTTTTTCCTTTTTCAAGATAGTCGATAAAAATAATTCCATGGCTGTCCCAAAAAACACTCGCCATCACTTTCCCAGCCGAATACACAACTTTCGGTTTTTTTGGGGATGGTTCCCCCTTTTCAATCCACTGTTTAGATTGGTTTTTTGTTTCGGGCGTATAATGATGAATCCAAGTTTCGTCTACAGTTATCAATCGGCGCCAAAACTCGGTCTTATTGCCTCTAAACTGAGCCAACAGAGCGCTGGAAATGTTCATGCGCGCACGTTTGTGGTCTAGCGTAAGCAAACGCGGCACCCAACGCGCGGACAGCTTTCTCATGCCCAAATCTTGGTTTAATATGTGACAAACAGTTTCTTTTGACATCTTAATAATCTCAGCTATTTCCCTAACTTTAATCCGGCGGTCGTCTAGTACCAACTGATGAACTTTAGCGATGTTATCGTTAGTGGTTACAGTTTTTGGACGCCCAGGACGTTCATCATCTTCCAAGCTCCTGCGAGCACGTTTAAATTCACCTGCCCAAAATTTTACGGTGGTAAACGATGGTGCAGAGTCACCATACACAGAGTCCAACTCATCTTTGATTTGTGAAGGCGTATTGCCTTTCAAAAATAAAAATTTAATTACAGCTCGATATTAAATTTTTTCCATTTTGGGGAAATCACCGAAATAGACTCACAAAAACGACTGTCAACAGATAATTGCGCAAGATAAATTTCTGAAATTTTGGCGAGTAGCTATAAAAACAAAATGCCTGCTATAAAACCATAGAAAGCAAAACTTCGTCAAGAGAAACACGCAACTGAAAACTAATTATGGCGCAACTTTATGCTAATACATGTAAAATGCCTCGGGCAACCAACCGTTTCATTTGATATAATACACACACTCAAGCACCCATGCATAGATGCTCCCACATACAAGGATATGTTCACCACGATTCCACATAATGACAGCAAACAACAAACGCAATGAAGATTTCAATGCATATATGTAGATACACATACACGCAAAGAGTCAACAGGATGTCGACGCCGCATTTTGACACGCTGCGGAAGTCAGCCAAGCTAATTATAATTTCACAATGCCATTTGCAATTACTATACTCGTATAGTCGGCAGTTAGTGAGGCAAGTGGCTGCGCATGTTTAGGTTGATGTGGCTGTGGGCCGCTGGGCCGGTTGCAGTGTGTAGAGTTGCATAATCAATTTAAATGGCAAACAAAGGAAACATAATTTCATCTAAAGAGCCCTGCATAATGGCGCATACATCGATATTGAAGTGCAATGAAAGTGAGATTTTATGCGAATTTCAGTTTGCTTGAAGGACCCATATCTGTCATTAAGTCTGGAAAAAGATATTGTGCAGACAGTGCCGCAAACCTGGGTCATCCAGGGGTAAAATACACACTTACGAATTGGCAACCACGCCACAGTCTCCCAAATATGATGCCCCTTCTCGCCTTTCAGACAAGATATGCAAACAAACATACAAACATATGCTAAAGTAATTAAATTCAAATGCCACTCTGAGACACTTCTTGTGACAGGCTACTTGACAGGTGAAATTCAAGGTGAATGCATTAGACTGCTTGCACTTTTCACACTCTTGCCATTATCATAATGTCAGGAAGAGGTAAAAGAAACTGAGTCAACGCAAACTTCGTAATCGAATTTAAATTAACACAAATTTCGTTATTGATGGAGAAGGAAACATTGGAGCGCCCACCCTGAATCAAGAATAAGGTGTTTTAGATTCTATTATTCCTGACACCCTTTACTTTCTTGACAATATGAGTCAATCAATGGTTTTAATAAGCTTACATTTAATATTATTGCATATGTATGATAAATTGACTCACATTGAACAATTTTTAAAGTTAGACTTATTGATTTTTAATCAAACCCATCTGACCGTCTGCTTCTGCTAGTCGAGAAAAAATTGGCATTTCTTCAACTCAAGTTAATTCAAACTGAACTCAAAGCAATTTATTTGTAAATGTTTGTGCATAATATGACACCGATAATATGGTGATAAGAAGCCAGCTGCGGTTTATTTAAGTCTAGCCTATATGAAAGATATGTGAACAATGGTGGATTTTTGCTAGCAAAATTGTCGGTTTGCGCTTTAAATTTTGTCAAATCGTCTCTAAAGAGTCGCTTCGTATGCATACATAAATATCATACATCCATATATAAAATTTCCAGTTTGTGCTTAAGCACCAAGGCAATGTACCAAAGTTTGCGATTTGCCAGCGACCTGTATGTAAATAAGCAACTATTCCAATGATAAATTTATTTTAACATTTTAACATGTTGGTTGTATATTGTATACGCACTAGGCCGAAGTATCGAGGTAAAATAGTTGCACAGACCGCGACTAGATGCCGCTCCGAGTTGACGTTTCAGTCAGGAAGCACTCCATTTTAGTTTGAATTATTACAAAGTTTGCTTGTTAATGTATAGTAGGTATAAGCATGTAATGCAAATATCAATATGTATTACACACATTTTAAAAAGCATAACACACTTTGACGGTAATGGCGCTGCAGCAAGGCAGGAAGACGGAAAATCACATTTGGAGCGAAAAATGTGGAAAACGCGGAAAATTGACATTAAGTAACTTACTCGTGCACGTTAAGAACATAAAAAGGCATAAGCAAATTCATAGTCGTACAGTGTGTATCAATAATATATGTATATATGTATATATTATATGTGTACCCTATACACCCAACGGGAAATGCAGCTAATTCGAAATTATTTATCATAAGTGCATAGCTTCCAGTGGAAATGTCTTATTAGGATGATAAATATTTAGTTTAGTATTAAATTATGATTATCACGAACTGTATATATAATAAAAAGTATAACGGAAATATTACTTAAAATTAAACCACCTAAGTTCGATTTATGGGTTCAACACACTTGATTTTCTTAAAAGATTTGGCTTGAACATCAATAATTTTTAGATAAGGTCAACTAATAACTTTGTAGCTCTTAAGGTAGACTCAGTATGGCGAGACCCTGTGAATTCGTGTGCATCCGTTTTCATCTTAAGTAATTGCTAACTGTTAAAGCTAGGCTAATGTGAGTGAAGTACTAAGATGGTTTGTAAGAAAAATCAAACTCATAATTCAAAATGTGAAGTACCGTTACATATGATACAGCTACGCACACACTACTTGTAACCATAAACCCAGTCGTGCAAGGACTGACGGCAGACTGCTGCAACAGCGCAGCATCGTCAATCGCTTTCCAATCTCGCACTCGCATTTCATGCTCCCTCTTGCTCATCCTTCTTTCACTCATGTTCAGTCGTATAAGTACATATACAAAATGGTCAATAAGTACTACTTACGTGTGGATTGCTTTTTAAATATTTCCAATTTTCCTCCGTCGTGTACCAGCCCGAGCAGATCGGTAGAAATGAGAGAAGCGCGGGCAATAGCCACACCATCAAAAGCATGAAGTACACACGTCCCTGCGTCATAATCAGTGGATAATCGAGCGGTTGCACAATCGCATAATATCTGCAATGGTAGAAATTTTAAAAAGTCTCGCAAATTGCCACATTAATTCTAGTCATAACCCTCACTCCATACATACATAAGTGTTTGTGGGAACTGATTATTGCTACTTACCTATCCACGGATATGCAGCAGAGATGCATAATACTCGCCGTTGAGAAGTAAACATCGAAACTGTTCCACACATCGCACATTACGGCGCCGAACATCCATTTCCCGGTAATCTCGACGGAAGCGTTGAATGTCATGGCGCACAGGGCCACCAACATATCAGCCACGGCTAACGAAACCACAAAGTAGTTCGTGATAATGCTGTGGATGGAACGCAAAAGAAAAACAAAGAATGAATCAGCAAAATGCAGCAAGAAATAAAAATTTCCGAAAACTTCTAGTACAGCTGTCTCCAGTGACTGACTGATAATTTTCTTTCTCATTAGGGGAAATTTAATACTTTAACTGGTAGCCCGAAATAAAAGTCTTTGAAATACAGTAAGACATTGAATAAATGACGATTTATTTTTCTTCTTCTCACTTGTACATATACTTAATCCATTAAAGTGGGATTTATCTGCATTCCGATCTTAGAAGAAACCATCTTATTTATGATCGGATTTCTAGATCAAACTACCACTTTGTTGTTCTTTTGGGGGTCAATTGTCCACTCCGATTCCCCTCTTGAATTTAGCGTATGAATAGACAAGTGAATTGACAAGTGGCTCAATTCATATATTCATTTAACGTAATAGAAAATCAATAAAAATACAAAATACACCTGTGAAGAGAAGGTTTTCTCTTAATTTTGTTAGCTAATGTTGAGAAAGTGATGAAAATGTGTATTTGAGTCCTGAAAATTACTTAATGAATATATTGTGGAAGTCAGTATGTCTGTGCATCAAATTTATTTTTCTTCTGAGTTCACTACAAGAACAACACAATCAGCAGCTTCTCATAGAAAGTTTTGTTTTTTTTCTTTTGCGGTTGTTTTTTTTTAACTTGTTCCGCTGCATGAGTAAATATACACCTGCTACACACATGTGTATGTCTGTAATGCCCTTATATTAATAGCAAACAAATGTCAAAAAATATCTTGACAAGCCGAATGGGAGGCGAAGCAGCATTCAAGCGGAGTTCACATATCCAAGGCATTTGGCTGGATTATGGGTTTGAGAAATTTGGGCCATTTATTTGAAATTCGAGGAAATTTCATATAGGAGCGATGTATTTTATTTATACAACATTATTTTGTTTATCTACCTATTTATATACCTTGATTCGCAAACAAAAACAAAGCAAAATAAAAACTTAAAAATCTGTAATGTTACATAGAAATGCAAATAAATGTATTCAATAGAAAGGGGCGTAATATTTTTGAATTGCGAGTGTAGAGTTGGGTTTATTTGAACAAAAGAAGAAGGCGAGACAAAATGAAAATGCGTCTAATTTTGCTACCAAAGTGAGATCAATAGCGGTTGTTGAAGTCAAGCAAGACAGACGAAACACGCATCAAATGTATTGCAATTTCAAAATTTCCGAAGTTCGGTGAGTTCGGTGCTGAGCTGAGCAATGACATTTGTCAAGTTTTCAGAGCTCATTTGGTGCTGCATTGAAATATTGTCTGATTGAGTCATTAAGCTGGTGGAAACTGTCACTTATTGATTGCCTTTACTGGATGTTTTGTTTGTGTTAGTGTTGTAAGTGGTGCCGTTATTGCCATCACGCGTAGCCACTTTTGCGCGCCAGTAAATAAGCGCTTATTTCTAAAGCCATTGGCAAATTACGCAAACATCGATTTGAGCTCTCTTTTCAGCAAGCACTACAAATATAGTCAAGAGAAGTGACAACTAATAAAGTGTGCAATTGCGCTGTCAATATAAACAACAGCGTGAGATGTTTAAGTGTGTGTGTGTGTTCGTGTACGCTTAGGGCTAAACTGAAGCCTAAGCTCTGTTGCAGGAGCTAATGAGACGAATTTACTCTTTTCAGAATTTAAACAAGCGACTTGATAGGCGGCTGGAGCTCGGTTACCTTTAAATGTTCCTTACTGTCAAATTATTAATGTTTTATGCATCACATAACTAAACTTCATGCATGTATGCATGTGGGGTGAATTGTTTCTTTAAATTTCGTGGAAAACTTTGTTCTTCTATTTGCCTTTTCAGCAAAAATATAAAATTGCACGTCAAACAAAATGTAGGCAACTCAAATTTTGTTCGATCCGCATTTTTGTTTGATAATATGATGGCAACAAGAAGATGTCAGCATTTATTTTATTCAAAATCTACACACCGGTTTTGATACATTTTTTCACTTTTTTTAAATAAAATTCAAACATTCCGGCTGAATGTATTGAATAATCCCCTCTAATCCTTTACAAATTACGGATAATTTACATAGAATTTACATAAAAGGAGAAAAATATTGTTAATTGCTATATAAAATGTAGAAAATACTACGTTGCTAATATAGTATGACACCTGTGCACTTAGGATCCAACATAATTCATTGTTGGTGAGTGAAGTCTATAATATTGAAATCTAAAGCATTGGCAAGGGGTGGACGCGGTTTCATAAATTACAGCCGTGTGGGCAAATTGTTATGTTGAACAATCCAAGCAGAAAATACACATTAAGGCGATTTTATTTCAATTCGAGAGCTTTACAACGCATAGTCACGTAATACGCTGTCATTCTGCCTGAGGCTAGCGATTGCTGTCTCAACTTTTGATTACTCATAC
Organism: Bactrocera dorsalis; assembly: GCF_023373825.1. Lineage (NCBI taxonomy): Eukaryota > Metazoa > Arthropoda > Insecta > Diptera > Tephritidae > Bactrocera > Bactrocera dorsalis. The sequence goes on from NC_064304.1 coordinate 544,028, forward strand.
GCACCGGCAACCGTCTGCGGATAACGCCTTTTCCACCACACTTTCACTCCAATTGGCTTTATTTTAATTTCCCTTTTTTGCTGCGTGCACCGTTAGCAATTTGTCAATTTTCTGAACTGATATTAAATTTACACGTCGATAACGGCACGCAAACATACAGACACACTGACTTGGCACAGACGTGTATAACACCGTATGTAAGCGAACAAGCAAAGAGGGCGGATGGGCGCAGCCAAGAATAAAATTAAACAAGCAAAATTGTAAATGCAAATGTTAAATTCGCTGTCATTCCGTTCTGTTTTATATGAATTGCGTCCTTAATCCCTTTCGAGTTCCAGCGGTATTGTTGCTGCGTTAGTATTTGATCTTATAAAAGTATGTGGCTAGAAGGCATACAAATCTTTGTTGGCCCGAAAGGTGACTCCAAAGCTATTACAAGACCATACACACTTTCAGATGAACTAAATATGCCCTCAGGTATGCGCACCGCATACTTATATAATGGGCGTTTTGAAGGCGTGCGCAGCAAAGTGTTAACTGCTTTGGCGGTCGCTGCCCTGAAGAGGAGTTGTGTCTGAATTGGCACAGCCAAGCTCGTCTACCTTGTGCCATTTGGCATTGTGACATTTGAATACACATTTAATGGGGCGCTGGGCATTGGCATACAGACCGAGCGTAGTGTAAAAAACCAAAAAGTCGTGGGAAGACAGAGTTGAATGGAAATGTAACTCCCAGACAACGCAAGTGCCGCCCTCGCTTTGCCATTAACGCGAATAAGCGTGCTTCATGGTAGAGGACGTACTGGCAAATAGACAAGTTAAATAGCAGCTCTTAAGCCTTATGCTGTTACCTAAAACTTTTTTACCACAGTGTATTTGGTTGAGCAGGGTTTCGTTGTTGCGCCATTTACATCAGAATGCTCGTACTTAACCTTACCGTAACGACGTTGTGCTCACGACGCCGAGGAAGTAATCCAAGCAAGAAGCACGCCGTCAAGCAGAAATGGGAAATTAAGCTTAATTAGTATTAGGATTCCCTCTCAAACACATACATACGCATATAAAGCACACGTGGAAGCACATGCAAATATGTCTGTGGATGAGTAAGGTGTTTATTTTTGGGTTGCGTGTATAAAAATGGCAAATTACAAATACCATTAATAAATGATGACACGATGTTAAAGAATTTATGAGGCTTTTGCTCTGGCAGCTGGCCAATTACTCAGAAGGTACATAAGGTTTATGGTTTGAATGAGTTTAAATTACATGTTACAACTAGCTACGTATCCACACTGAGACTGGGAACTAGTAGTCGCTTAATTAGTTAAATTATTTAATTTTAATTGTTGAAACTTTACAGAACTACCTTTCCTAATTGCCCTCCAACAGATGCAAATTTAATATTAATGATTGCGAAGTTAAGAGTTTAAGTAACGGGAGATGAATTTATATTTTGTCTCCCTTTTATGTGATCTGTATAGTTTAGGTCAGCCCTAAAATTATTCCTTTAACAAGTCATACTCGTTTTCCGACAGCGACTCAACGAAGATTTTACTTGTAGAGTCATGTTTCCCTGAAACAATTGCGACGGTAAATGTTGGCCTTTAAAACACTGCATATTTTTTTGAAATTTTAGGAAAATGTTTTCTAGATTCAAATAACTTCGTTAAAGTTGGAACTGTGTCTACTCTTCTTCCAACAACATATTGGATGATGCCTATTTGGTTAATAACCAACTCATAAAACGCGACTCTGAAAAGTAAAGTAACAATATATGTGTACATATGTCTTCATATATATATACATATATTTACATGAATTTATGTATTCAGCTCCTTGCTTCTATTTCGCTGGCTATATAACCTTTTATACAATCGGAACGAGTGCACAAAACATGCGAGTATTGAAGTGTGTAATTTTCTGTAACACTATATTCTATCGCAGCATTAAGCACGAACTCTAGTTAACATTTTAGTAAAGTAATAATCGTAATCGTTAAGGAAAACATGAGCGCGGCTTTCATGGTGCATACGCAACTAAATTACTCCCGCAGAGAACAACATCTGTTGCTTGGCAACATAGTTATATATTTATTATGAGTTATAAATTGTGTCCCACAAGAAGAGGAGAAGAGGCCAAGGGTAGTGTACGCGAGTATACATATAAAGTGTATTTTTCACAAGTAACCTTAATATTCATCGACCGCGAATTTTGGACGAATTTTAAGTCTCCCCGTTAAATGTGGTAACATAATCGTTATGAAAAAATCAATATTAGCAATATCTGGATACACATAGGGATAGTATATTTGTTTCACATGTTTTTACTGATAATTCATCTTAACCTCAAATGTGATTCCATCAGTAAGACTTAAGGTGTTAATAGAACAACACTTCCACCCGGCCTTCTTTCTTGGCCGATGCTCTTCACTTCCACACTATGTAAGAAGGTATACTCACCGCAATTTCCGATGCCGCATAACGGACACAATCACGAGCACATTGCCGAGTATGGCTGCGAGTATAATGAGTATAATAACGCAACATTTGAATATGACAAATGCCAAGTGTGTCGACCATTCGGGTGTTGAAGCAGACGCAGCCGTCGACGTCGACGTCACGGCGGACGCTAACGAGTCGTTGAATGCTTTCGCCGCCGCGGACGCGGCAGCTGCCACCGCCGATTTTATAGGAACTAAATTGCCGCCACCATTTGCACTCCCAAGGCCGGCCCGGCTGTCTGTGCCCTTACCGCCACCACTGCCATTACCGTCTTCATCATTAAGCAACACGCTCGCAATGAAACCTAAATACATCGGCTGATCGTCCTGCAAGGGTGGCGTAGATGTTACAACAACAACAGGTCCAGTTATACCAATGTGCTTTGCCAAAGTAATTGCGGCTTTTGTGGCCGTCGCTTCGCCAGAATCCGCACCGGCGATAATTCTTAAGTGCTCGTCGTTCGTGTTGCTGGCCGCCGTCGCCGCTGCTGCCACACCAGCCACATTCCCTGAGAAGGCCACAAACAGAACGAGCATGGCGACGGCGAGTAGAACTACAGTTTTAGTGTTCGCCGCAGCCATCACCGTTATTGTGCTCGCAGTTATTTTCGCAAAGTTGTTGGCACTTGTTGTGGCTAATGATTGTGGCATTGCGTCTGTTGGCGTTGATTGTATTGGGCGTTGGCGCTAGCCTGAGTTAGTCTTGATGTGTGTTGCTTTTGTTACTGTTTGTTTGTTGGCATTAACAGCATTGACGGCATACGGCGCGCATTGTGTGCGTAATTTAAATAGTGATTGCGCGAAACCTTACGTCCATGTGCTTTGAAACCGAACGGGATTAGTAAGCGGCAGCAAAGGCGGCCTTCTTATGGACCAATGCATGGTTGCGCTATTCGGAGACGCCGCTACTTTGGTGGTTTCTGAGGTAACAATACAAATTGCTCTCTAACTACGCTGAGGCTTTTTGACTTATGACATAATTATTGTTGTTGTTGTCTTTTTGCAGTCACTACAATTTCTATGTTATATTAACGGTGGTCGATATCCCATCTGAAGCGGTCCTGAAAAGAAAATAGATACCTTTAATACACTTATTATGTGCGTGTGAATGTGTGTGTGTGAGCGAATGAAAACGATATCCCACTTAAAGCGTCCCTGTCTACACACATTATCAGGCTGAAATTCACGGACACGTACAAAGTCATTACTCGTGCCTAAACAAAGAAGGCTTGCACGAAATGTCCGTATCCTGGCTGTAATTGGAAAGCTTATTTTTAGCCTCAAAATAGAACGGAACCTCAAATATTACTTTATCCTCTCATCTCATCTGCGCGTGCAGTGGCATTAATATTATATAATCGGAATGTCAGCTCAAGAACAGTGCAACAACCAACATACGACTCAATATAAATTGTGATAAAATGGAAATCTGTGTGGCAAGTTGCAGCGAAGGTGACAATTGAACCAGTGTGAGGAAGGATTTACAAAAAATTTTAAAATTACCGAAATACGTCTTTGCATGTTGAACTGCTTTCTAAAAACTCCTTTCGAATTAAATCTATGTACGTAACTGATTAAAAACGAAAAATACATTTGTACAATTCGGCGAAACTTGAATATTACATGTTTTCAACGGAGTAATAGCAAATTTACTTTAAGTCCTAAAGAAAACAATACTGAAGTAAAATCAGACATGCACCATTAATATGATGCATCAAAATAATTAAAAACAAAATTAATTAATATTAAATTAAGCGCTTTGCGAAGATAAAGTTTAAGCTGCTCACAGATCTTTGCACTGCTTTTTGAACAGGCAAAACTCGCAAAACTACACCACACATTAACAAAGGCATCATTTTCCAAACGATATTTACTTTGCAATTTCATTCCATTTGCCGTATTGGCAATGCAGATATCATTCCGCCGTTCATTCGACAATTATGCGTGTAGGCACAGATATTCACGCGAGCCGAATGATTTTCAGCTTCTGCTAGGCCTGACATGCCAGTATTTCACTTGAGCATAAGCCAAGAAGGGGGTCCTCCACGAAAACATCCTTCATTATGCAAATGTAATCATGCAAATACGTAGGTATGCAAATAAGCAGAATAAGCGCTCATATTTCAAACCCTGCCTTCGGAAATTAATAAAACATATCTCTAGTTTTCTACGAGAATTTCATTTATTCATACCCACTTATACACACTACGTCACTACATGTGTTTTTATATATTTATGTGTAAGAAATGCTTCCTGCTCTTTGTGAATCGTCGACAGATAAGTGAGAGAGCCGGCAAATTGACGAAGAGACGACACACAAGTGTTGCCTACTTATAGGAGCAAACATCTAACTTATTGCACTCTAATATATATTTATCTATTTGTTTTTCATCCAAATATGGCAACAAATTTTGTTGTTTAAAGCTTCGACATTCTACTTTTTAAAGCACACTTCGGTTGATTGTCGTGATTATTTAAATTTGAATAATTACTGTTCAAATCCATAAGCGCACGTGAACAATATTTAAACTTACAAATAAAGTGGCGATTGAAGTTCAATAACTAATAACTTATGGGGATTCCTTTATCATTTGATAATTAATGGTTTAATGCGTTCAGACATAGATTTAATTAAAATATCATTCATTTTGAGTTCAGAGTTCATCATTGGTTTTTGGTGTTCCTCTTTGAGCAATTAACCGTTTTTTTACTCCATCGCCCTAATTCTGTTTCCAATCAAGTTTTTGTAAAGCGGGCAAAGCAGCGGGTTCGCATCCAAGAAACGCGAGGCTATAAATAGGTGAATCCTCTACTTTTCACCGAATTTCGAATGGTATTGATGCATACTCTAGCGCTTAAAGACGATAATAATACTTTGTTAGCCTCCACTGCGTTTTTAGCTGCATAAGTCGTGGTAAGATGCCGTAAAGTCTTTTCTGTTTCTGGAGTCAGCTTTTTAGGCCTGCCCATCTTTTTGGATGATGTGTTAATAATGCCTTGACAATTGCTCTTACTGAAAGCTGCTTCTGCAAGTCCGAACATACAGCTTTCCACATAATAAAATTCAGGTTTTTTGTCGTGTCAGAAAATTGAGCAGGCTTGCTAAATTACCAATTTACTCCGATCGAATTATTGAACCAGCGCATTTGACATTGTTCTTGACGACGGTTCTTGACAAACCAACCGCAATGGAGATGCCAATCGTCAATACGATTTTGGCTAGCATTCTTCCAAACGACCCGCCCTTATTTACTAGCTCCCGACTAGTTGTACCTACAAAATACTGTGTATGGAATAGGAACTCAAAGGGTATCATTTGCTCTACTGTGGTAAAGGCCATTTGGAGTAAGTGGACAAACTCATTGATTCTTTTTAAAGCACAGACAGGCTCTCGATTAAGAGTTTTCTCTGCGTTTTAATTTAATAAAAAGGATAAATACTATTTACTATTGAAATTTTCCGATTTATAAACGGAGTTTAGGCTAGCGAAGAGCGTCTGCTTCTGAACAAAACTTTATCCATAAATAGAATAAAGACGAGTCGCAGTAATTATTACTATCGCCCAAAGAAAACCTGACTATACCCCTCGCAGTCGATTTCAAATTGTACACCAAAAACTTCACGCTCTATCTCACAAGTAAAATGACGAATAATTCAATTAAACTGCTCTCATAAATAACTTGTTCCGCCAAATTTCGTGCACCGTATCTTCAAACACAAATAGAAATTCCGACATTAAGGAATTGAATTTGCGTTAATTGGCTAATATTTACCGAAAAATGAAAAATGGATGAGGGCAGACAACAAATGGCGAATGTCAAGCGGACGGTATCCCAAGTGTACATTTACACAAACGTACATTCGTACCCAGTTGGGAAAATCCGAGGCCAAACAAGCGTTCCAGCGCAGGCAGATTGGTAATGCCTTATTTAACCGAACTGCGCGCCAAAACAGACACCGAATTGAATGTTCAGAACGCTTACATATGCGTATGTATTATATATATGTGTTTGTTCGCACCACTGTGTATGTAGAACAGTTTACATCGCAACGCAAAGCTTGATAGTTAGTATAACAAATGACCTTGTAACAATAGATCGAAGCGAGATGAACAACGGTGCAGACGTCTTTCTGAAACAGCAGGAGAGCAGTATTCGCATGCGAATATTGAGGAACTGGGGGGGGGTGCCAAATAAGTATAACTTCCAGTATGATATGCCCCCCCTGCTCATCTGTTTGGGTGGCTACTAAAAAAGTAATAATTCATTTAAACTCACTGACAAAGAGAAGCAGCCCTGCGAGGATTATTCATTTCGAACGACGTCTGCGGCTAACCGCGTAAATAAGTGCCTCCAATAAAATATTCGCTAGGCATGGCGGCTCTCCAGCTACCACACACTGCGAATTTGTTGTTACAACACTCAGATATAGCATGAAATGCGACAAAGTAGCCGCGAGCGTTGGTCTGTCTATGTCTGTTTTATATTAAATGTTATTCAAATAATATTTATATATGTAGTGTAGATATGTATATCTAGTATTATTCCAAGGCAATATGGCGAGATAAATATCAAACTCTCATTATACAAATATAGTACATATACATATGTATAGTACATAATAAGTTGTAACCAATAAGGCTGATGTAGGTATGCGAATTTAAGTTCGGGTTTGGTTCCACTGTGTAAGGTAACTGTATATCAAAGTGAAAGTAAATATATAATTACAGACTTTGCGCTTTGTTTCTTTTTTTTCTTTTTGAGCTATTTACTTACAATTGAAGTAGACAGACGGACAGAAGCAGGAGGATTGCTGCAAATGCCATCGAATTTTGTGCCCAAAACTTGGTTCGCGTTTAAATGCCGCCGTAATGTGGCACAATAAGCTTACTAAGCGTGAAAGAAGTGAACGGAAATTGTGCTGATTGGCAAAAAAAGGGTTTATATTCATGTTCATCGTACCTAAAAAAAGATTGAGATCTTCGGTTGGGCGAACAAGGCCACTGCGAACGCTAACCATATTTATATATAGTAAGGAAAAGTTTTTTTTCATCTTTAAAATACAATGTACAACCACTCATTTGAAGGAAATGAAGATTAAAGAGAGTGAATCCTCGAAATTTGAACCCACGAAAATCGGAATGCTTTTTATGAACTTAACCCGCCATGGTATGGATATGGCATTCAAGGCCGGCGAAGTCAATTATCTACCAGAATTCAATATTTTCAGTTATCCTAGTATTGTTCAATTTAAAATTTGTTGTCATTATTCGAAATGGATTTGCCTTTAAAAACATTACAAAGCTTTGGAATCTTTCTGGAACTAAAATGATTCCCAATTGGCTAACAGTAAGTTTGATGATGGTTCGTTATACCATAAATTTGTCTTTCGATTTCTAAGAGCATTCAATTTCTAAAAGCTACTTGGATTTGTTATACTTAAAAATATGATATATACATGCTTTACAATCATCCATTGCATATATGTATATATATATATATAGTCTCTATTCAAGGTAAGAAATTTTAAAATTTAATAGACTTAACGTAATCCGATTTAAGAAAAAATTTTCCTTTTAAAACATATTAACAAAACATACTTACATATTTTGTACATAATCTTGGTGATATAATGATTTTCTTTTTTCTATTAAAAAGTTACATATTATACTAAAAGTTATTTAACTTATTAAAAACATCGCATGTTATATTTTATTTGACTTATTAATAACTTAGTTTATTTGCCTTAAGCAACTCTTAAATTGTTTCTTTAAAGCTTCAAATACAAACAAAAAGAGTGGTTTTCTAAAATTCCTGCTACAGTAGAGAAGATGGCCTTAGAGTCACAGAAATCATTTGTGCGCCAGAGCGGTTTTCGTATATTTTCACCTTTTTTCTTCCTAAAGAGAAAGCAGCGTCTTATTCTTTTGTGTCAGAAACGTTGAAATATTTCCAACTCAGTTTGTCAAAGCGAGCTCTTTTCTGGCCATAAATGACTTTCCAAACTGGGCAGCGTCCCTCATAGCTAACGGCATTTTAGTCCATAATATGCTCATCAAATGTTAGAAATTTGTATATGGGTGTGTACTATATCTCTCCGCATTTGCAACAGAATGTGTTTGTCGGCAATTTCAGAGACAACATCAGGCTATGAATAGTCTATTGTTGAGAAATTAATCAGTGAAGCACTTTCCACTCACATTCAATATTCTGGTGAGTAAAATAAAAATACACCACATAAAATGTAAATATAGTATTGTGGCAAAGCTCTTTAAAAGCAGAATGTCTCATTAATATCAGCTCGGCTATAATCTAGCTTATACTTGTACTTTCATTGTCTATAACAGTTTGGATGTCAACTCCTGATTGCCACATATGTACTTATCTGTTGAATAACCGGTCTCTTGACAAGTGGTCACACTGAAATCATAAAAATGTATAATATTGTTGTGATCATTTATGTCCAAGGAAAAATTTGTCTTTGGCAATTAACAGAGATAACGTCCCACACTTTGTGGCTGTAAGATTCTTACCGAGGGAGACCTCATGGGGCGCAAGAGCCTTTGCTATATATTAGAAATAGCATGAAGGGTTTATCAATTTATTTCAGGTGTTAGCTATCACATTTCCAATCAGCCTGAGCCCTGGAATAGAATTAAGGATCATACCGATGCTGACTAAATTCCCTAACATTTTCTTTTGTCTTCAAATTGCAGAATTTTCACAGTCTTCCACGCGTGACTCATTAATCGGGTTCTTTGAGATAGCAGCTCTCCTAGAATGTTTGTCAAGGATATTACATTGTAGTTCTCATGGCACCACTAGCAGACCCACAACACGTATGTGTACGTTATGCAAAGAAACATTTTTACTGTTTTAATATTTAATCATAATTTTCCCAATCCTATTCCTAATACTATTACAATAATTAAATATATCTGCTGCTTTTGAATAACGCTTGAAGATGCTGTGCCCACATAGCAAGCGAACGATTTTGTTGTATATACTTGTACATAGTTCGTTAATAATAATTCACCTATCCACCTCATGGCTGGTGCCAGCACCTTGAAGCTAATGAACTGGGCACGTAGTTAAACGAAGCAGAAAATTGATGTCTAATGATACGAGTATCCAGCCACGCTCTTTACAGACAGCCAAAGTTCGAGAACTTGCGAGGCATGAGGCAACTAAGCAATAAGTCTGTAAGTTGATTGGACTGCCACATGCGGAGGTAAATAACCACTATGTATTAAATTGAGCCAAGGCGTATGAAAAATTTGATGCCATATTGATAAGATACAACAACTCGCTGCAAAAATACAACAATTTAGCCTTCAAGACATTGGTAAACTGTGGTAGAAACTAAAAGCATTTCGTATATGTACGTTAATATCTCTTTTGCCAACAAAACAACTTTATTTTAGCAATTCACACGTGGCGAATAATAACATAGCCATAACCGAACAGGCATGCCTAACATCATGGGGTTGGTCATTATCCTTAAATCATTGCCAGAAGGAAAACAACTGCACCACCACACACAAACGCGCGTTTCTTAGCTTTCTTTAACACGCGCATACATATATGTACTCAAGTACATATGTACATATCTATATTAAGGTTATGAAATATTTTCTTCTTCTTCATCTTAATATCAGGAAGGTGCAAAAGCGTCAAAAGAAAATTGCCGAAAGCAGCAGCAAACAAATGTTCGCTAATAACTAACGATTAAATAAACTTTCGCCTCGCAATTTGCATAAAATCACGTTTCTCGGCTTTCATAGTTGCACCGTTACTAAATTGTTTGCCAACACGCTCAATCATGCCAACAGCAAAAACAAAGTATATTAGAGCAGCAGTGCGTCCTCCAGTAGCGCAAAGTTAGCTGCAAATAATCTTAAGATCAGGTGAGGAAAATAATAATCTTTATGGAGGAAGTCGAACGTTTAACGGTTAAGTTACTTTCTTCACTTCACAAACTTTCTTCGCTCTTTTAATGGCTTTTTAATATTGCATATTGCTTAGAAAATAGCTCTTTTTTGTTCAAACACTCATCATTATTAACACTTCGAAAACTCAACTTAAAAAAATACACGCTCGTCACATCACAGTTAGGTGGCCAGTTATTCATATGATTTCAGTATTACTTGGATGTGAGACGGGTCGATTTCTGCTATTTTGAGAATATTTCAGACTGAAACGGTTTGAGAGAATATTTTAAAGAATAAGAGTATACTGTATACAAAGCACAACTATAATATATAGAATCTGATGAAAAGCTGTAACCATTGATTAATGCGAACAAGTGATCGCTTTGAAGTTTAAAATATTATAAAGGTGACCCTGAGTCAAATAATGCAGACAATCAAGGCATGACGACAGTCAACTCATTCTGCTCTGTACGCATTTCCTTTACTTTACCTTTCTTGAGTTGTTACGTGTTTCAATGCAGATACTTATCTTGCTCGGAAACTGGTGCACATACTTGTTTACTCTCGGCATTCTTACCTTCGATTCGATTATTTGAGAAATTATGAATTGTAAATAGGACACCACGTATTCAAGCATTCAAGCGAAAAGTAAATATTTATCACATTCACTCACGGCCTTGGCTGCACAATCAACTAAAGCAATACCTTGTTCGTCCTTAAGTCGTCTCAAATCCTTTCATGTGCGCAAGACTTCCACATTACAATTTCGGATATGCATGTACTAGCTCACACTATCAAAATGTTCCTTTCTTTTATTTGGTTTATGAGTATTCTACGTACATTCTTATGCCGAAATGTCTTTTTTCGTCCTGGTTATGATGGGCTGGACACACTTAGACGCTCTTATTTATTTTGAAAATATGTTAATGGTTCGATAATACCACCAGTGTATCTAACACTGCGGTAAACTGCACATGTGTAAAAGTGAACTTTTGTAAGCATGCACCCGACACTAATGCATTAAAAGTTGTTCAGAAAACAAACTGTTATGTCGGTGATTTAGATCAGGAGAATGCGATCGAAACTCAATTTCCTTATATTATTAACTGAACTAGACAGGTATATTTCTGACGAAATGCTGACCATTCATAGCTTATGTACATATGTAGCTAGTTGCGGCTCATAAAGCATTTTACAAGTAATTGAGTTGCACCAGGGCTGTTCTGTGCATACGTGTATAAGTTATAGCGTAGAAATTTTGTTTATTATTCGCTTCATAAACGGCATTATCGAGTGTGTGTTTTGAACATTCATTGGCTTAGCTACCGCTGTGATAATGGTAAAACTTAGAATTTCTCTTTTATTGCAGAAAATGAGGACTGCCAAAACAGCAAGGGGTCTGCTAGTATAAAATTCACAGTT